>NC_056741.1:1677927908-1677970408 GCF_019279795.1 Protopterus annectens
AAAATGAACATCGTGCTGTCAGACCTAACATCTTAAATGCTCTCTCTCCCTGTATCTGTAGAAGCCCATGCATCGCAGCAATACTGTAGCATGTGTACCTGCACAGCACACACACTCAGACAAACCACACATCCTTGCAGCTATAAGCACATGCAGATACTCAAAAGAATCACATTCTCACACACACACGGCTATCCCATACTTACCTCCCACAGGATGACCACCCAGACAGAGAGACCCACACACACCCATGCAGCTGGATTTGCATTCATACAGACTTGCACACACATGTCCATCCACAGATACACACACACACACACACACACACACACACACACACGGATGTGGTACCTGAATGTACTCAAGCTATGAGCCACAAAACCATCCCTGGGATGAATGGTCATATGCTCTATTTGGTAAAGTACATTTTAATTCCTCCCAAAACCAATAACTTTAGTGGAGTGATTAATCTCTCTGAACTGTTATTCTAGTGTCAGCACAATTTCTGCAGAAGAACATGCAACTAATTTGCATTTGCTTCTCCACAGACTGCTATATTTGCATATACTTTTGGCCTTAATACTGCTATCCAAGCTAACGCGAGTGGTAGCATAAAGGGGGTAGCGGTGTAGCAGGAGAGTGGTTTCTGAATCTGTTACCATGCTGTAGAAACCCTCTGAGATAAGACTTCTGCAACTCAGCAAATAAGTCCTTTTGTATCTTTGGCTGTGTCTAAACTCTTACGATATCTAAATTCCAAACTTTCAGCAGTTTCTTTTTTTTTTTTGTCAGTTCTCTCCTCTCTTGTGTTCTGAAAATGGACATGCATCCAGTCGGACTATCCCGGTCAACAAATGTGAAATAAAAAATAAAAATTCTCTATCTTGAAGTTTTTTTTTTAATATTTTACTTTTCATTATATTCCACCCAGTGTGCTTTATTTTATTTGCAAATTCTCCATTTCTTAATTACATCGTAATTCAAGAATTACTTGACAGCATCAGCAGTGGTCATTGTCCACTGACAGATTAAAGGGCGGACTGATGCTTTGTGATTGTAGATGTTGATCCTTCTTTATTTGTGGTGTTGCTTCCTGCATCTGATGCAGTTCATACATGATTTCTGTCTTAGCAGTTCTGCTGAACACATTGACATGGTCCTGCTTACATGCTCAGTTAGCTGAACATCAAGTCTTGTGTAGGGTAAGGATGTTATTCACAAGTGGCACTTGGATCTCACATTAATCTTCACTTCTGTACTTTCATATCATGTGACCATCATTTTTGTGGTGAAGAAATAGAATGATGTAGCATCTTGGAGTAAACATGGTTTCTGTAATGAGTTAATAAGGAACAAAGTGCCTTGACAGGATTTTATTGGTTGTCTGCCTGACAGCTTGACAATGGAAAATGCTTGCACATCTTGCAAAACCTGTGGCACACGATTATCAAATGCTGTCTTTGCTTGATTGCTCATGGTGTAGAAATTCATATTCATCTATGCCATTCTGAATTAATTAAGTGAAAAATCAGTAGAGTTCTTTACAAATGGTACTCCAGAGTATCTTGTAACTTTGCTAGGTTGAGTAGATTCACATGAAATGTTCATCTGATGTCTACTTTTTCCTCATTTTACAAGTAATGCACCTTATGTTTTAGGTTATTTAAAAAGACTGGCATTAACCAGTGAGGGTGGGATTAATTGTACCTGTATCTAGTGTATTGTACCTGAGTGTGGAGTTGTACTTGTATTTAGTGTATTCTACCAGAGTGTGAAGTTGTACCTATAGCTAGTGTATTGTACCTGAGTATGAGGTATACCTGTATGTGGAAGTCCTGACAGTTGCATTACCCATGGCAACAGGTAGCATTATTTTACAGCTCGTGTTACATGTAATGATTTATTTATGAAACATTGTTATGCAGATCAGAAGTAGCACTTCTTACTGAGCAGTATGTGCAGTGCTCGCGGACACTGTTTGTACATACTTGTGCTTACATTGTGCAAGTAATATTGAAGGTGTGACCGTCAAACTGCTCATGTGCTACAAACTAAAAGAAGAGACAAAAATATTCTACAAACTACTAGAAGCAAAGAAAGTATTCAGTTGCTGTTGCAGATGTATTGAATTTAGTACTTCTGTAAATATAGCCTGAAAGTTGTTTAGTGCTGAAAGGTGATTCAGTAAATTTTCCTGCGGTTTACATGTAACAATGAGTTGATATAGTCTGATAGAAGCACTGTGCCTTATTTTGCCTACACTGTGTGATTTGAACCTTCATGAGTAATCATTTCTTTCTGACAGTAATGCTCAGTTTTCTTAAAAGTAACAAAATACTCAGTGAAAAATTCTTTCCCTTGAGTTGACAATTCTGTCATGTATAATAGTATTTACTTTGGTCTTTTGACATATTCTAAGCAGCAACAGATTTTATAATAGCATTGTATAACATACAGAAATATCATAGCTAATAGACCAAAGGTGTACATGTTTGACTTGAATTGCAGCCAGATATGGATTGTCTAGTTATGACGTTAATGCTTTGCAGACTTTACAGTTCGATTTTGTTTGTATTTGTTATGCTTGTCTTCTTTGCAAGTCTGTGTTGCTCGTAGCAATTCTTAGCTATGCTTTTGGTAACATTTAGTCTTCTAGTCCATTAAATTGTGTTTAATATTTCTTGCAAAACCTTATATTGCTGTCTTATCCTAAATGCCATTTCTGTTTCAGCCACGTTTTCGTAAGTCCTTTTTTTTCCTGGCTGCAGTTTGATAATGCTTCTTTTGCCCCTTTATTGAAGCTCTGTAACCCCAATGCAGTCCCTCCTGAGGCATTAGTCTTGCAGTTCAGTTATCAAAGAGTTCAATAGTTTATTGCTTAAGAACATAGTAAGGCTTATTGCATGTCTGACTGAATCCTAGCTGTAATTGAACACTAACCTCCTATTACTTCTTAGTAGTTAGTCACTGAGTTCTATGTAACTAGTTATATTTCCTCCTGCTGTTACTTATTGAGATAATACATTAATAATGAAGACCAGCAACACTGAAATTAGTGAATTAATGGGAGACTGTAAAGCATTGGTCCCACTGGATATAGGAACAGACATGAAATGTGGCTTTGCAAGAAAAGGTGTTTGAGAAAGACTGAAATGCTGCTGACTTTGTTAAATGTGTGGGTGAACTTTGAAGCATATACCCCACTTTTTATTAATGTATAGAAGCCACAAGAAGTAGTGAAGATAGTAACAGAGTTAAAACAACTGGAACTGGGATCTTTAAAAAAGGGTAGGAGCAAATTAAATAGGAAAAAATGGGAATTGTGGTATCAATACATACAGAGGAGGAATGAGGTTTAAAAGAGGGCAGGATTTGAATGGTTGACTAACGATGACCGGATATGTTAAAAATGATATATAATGTTTATAGCTACAGTTGTGTCACACAGTTTGGAATGTATAATGAGATTGTGTCGGTATGGTTTATTGTCATTTATATAAATGTATCATGGCCTATGTCATACATGATTTAATAAAGATGTTTCTTGTTTAAAAAAGACAATGAAAAGCGGAGTTCTGTACTTGAGTAAAGATGGAGGATTGGGGTTAATAAAAAATATTTAGGGCACTGAAGGGAATAATAAAGAAGTAACAGTAAATAAAACAGTTTTTGTTTTTGTTTCTATTGATATTTGTAAGAAAAAGATAATGAAATAAAGTGTATGATGTGTTGTAAAGCATTTTTACATAGTGTGCAGTCAGGGGTATTTTAAATGTGGAAAGATATTTTAAATACGAGTTGGGGGAATGTTATCAGTGACAGTTTTATATGTTAAAACAAGCAAGAATGTGTTTTTCTGGTTGATAGATGTACAACATTTAAACTGTAACAAGATAGGAAAGGCTGGTCAGGAGCAATTTAAAGTTAATGTGATCTTGGGGTGCTGGGGTGGGGGGATGAGGTGTAAAAATGTACTGATGTATGTAGAATCGAGGTAGTAATTTCCCCTGTTTTTCAAGGTGAACATCTAGAGTAATGTCCTTGGGTTAAGCTATAGACAGTTTTTTAAGACAGCATTATGAAAAGCATGGAAAATGGTAGTTTTCTTGCATCAGTAAAGCTATTAGCTTTTCTGTTCAGCAAATGCTCTTAGTGGAGGACAAGAAGTCTGCATGTGCAGACATTTGGCCTGCAGAAGTCTGTACATTGTCTTCTGAGTGAAATTTACAAGAATTCTTTCATTCATGTGCAAAGTTGTTTGCTGTTATCTCAGTGGATTTTTACGTTGTACTACTGTTTTTACTTTGAGAGCTCTGGATACCACGTGCTGAGAGAAATGTAACATTTTAAGGTACGCTGGCAAGCAGTTCAATGAAAATTGAATAAAGTATGAAACTATGGGATGTAAGAAATAATAGCCTCCTCAGCAGTCTTAATACCTTTGTTCATTGATCTGAACAATGCACAATTTAGTTTACTTATTTAAAGGTAACCAGTGTACTTTTTATTAGGGCTAAAAGTTAATGTTTACTGAAAGCATGCATAGAGATAACAAAAGAACAGACAGAAATCATTGTAAGTGGTAATGCAGGCTGTAACATGCGACTTAGTATTGGTAACCTTAGCTTAGGTTAGTATCTGTGGGTGCAACTGCTCTTATCTAGGGGGTAAACTTAATTTGTTGAAAATGTAGATAGTTTTATGTGTGTGTTCTAAATTAAAAGGTATGAGTGTTTTGAAAATGTTTGAATGTTTTCAGTGAAGCACAGAGTCTTGAAAAATATGACATTAGATCGAATAGATTTATTAGGGCTAAAAGTTGATGTTTACTGAAAGCATGCATAGAGGCAGACAGCAATCATTGTAAGTCGTAATACAGGCTGTAACATGCGACTTAGTATTGGTAACCTCAGCTTAGGTTAGTATCTGTGGGTGCAACTGCTCTTATCTGGGGGTAAACTTAATTTGTTGAAAATGTAGATTTATGTGTATGTTCTATATTAAAAGGTATGAGTGTTTTGAAAATTTTTGTTTGAATGATTTCAGTGCAGCAAAGAGGCTTGAAAAATATGACATTAGATCAAATAGAGCTAAGAAGAAGAAACTGCTTAAAAGATCAGCTTGCCATGCATCAGTGCATGCATGTAAGTGAAATGTTGTAAATACACATTCAAGAGAGCTGCCATGTGTAATGAGTAGGAGCAATAACTTTCTATCATAATGACTAGTCTCTTCATATTATCATAGAATGTAAATGGACTTACAGGTACAGACAAAATGCAAAGAGTACTGAAGTGTATTAAGAAATGTTGGCTGCAAATAGCAATTTTACAGGGGACACATTTGTATTATGAGCACATGTATTTGACAAAGAAATGTCCATCCAGAAATCCTTTATCAGATTATCAAAGACAAATGAAAAGGGAAGTAATAATAATTATTGCTAGAGGGACCCAAGTAGCGATTGAAGAGTACAACTAGACAGTAATGGTAGATCTGTGGTCATAAGGGACTGTTGGTAATGGAGGAAGAAAATCACTTTGGCATGTATTTATATTCCACAAGAAACTGCCATTAAGGAGCTTAAAAAACTTTGGGAGAAATAAGCAGCCCTCAGCAGGGAATATTATTTATGGATGGGTATTAAAACTTGTTTTGCAATAGCCAGGATGCATCTGGGGTACCTAGAAGTAAAGTATAAACAAGTTAATTTCTGAAGACATATATGGGAGTATTTGGTATGGAAGGTGTGAAGTCAGTAGTTGGAAATTTGACATAATTTGCATATTATTCCCAATGTACAATAACTGGGTTAGACTGGATAGAATTTTTTTTTTTTTACAGAAGAATGTGTATTTAATTGAAAGCATTGTTACACATCCAATACATTAAGAATACACAAGTCAGAGCACCAATGTGGGTATTTGGTAAAAGTGTGTGAAAGACAGATTGTGTTTTAATGTTGAATTTCTTTTTGAATTCTCAGAATTAGCAGTAATTCTTCCATGACTAATCTGCAGGCACATGTCTGTTGTCCCCATTTTAAGTAGTGCCTGGTACATCCTGTGGTGCCTTTCTACCTCAGTACACCTTTTTCTTTTATACAACAGAAGCTAATGTTATACAGCATAGCCCTTTTATTGTCAGGGACTGGTTACATAGCACTAGTCATCTGACAGTAAGACTATACCTTTGAAACTATTGTGTGAAGAATGAGGAACACAAGAATGAAAACATGAAGTAATGCAAAACAAAAAGTCCACACTAAATGCTTAGTTGACTGAATAAGTAGATTTTTACCAACATATTTTTAAGACAGACGTAGGAGCACATGTAGCACTGTACTATATGGTGAATGGGGACTGAACTGTCGACACTGTTTACACAGATCTTTACTTGCTTATTTTCACTGTAGGTTCTTATGCAGATGTTTGCTTATAATGTTATCACTAGCTTGTTATGATTTTCTTTTTTTATTTATTTTTACATGTATTTTTATTTGCTTTTGAATAATTCCTGATGTGTCCCTGTTTACATTTTATAAAAAAAATGTTGGCATTATATTTTTTATGAGTGCATGTGTTGTAAATATAGGTAAAAAGTGTGGATACTTAAGTAATATAGCATGTTCAGATGCTGGAAATGCAGGATGTACACATGGCTGGTGTGGTGAGTGATCAGACATCATCATCCATGGATAAGCATGCGTTATCCACCTAAGAACATAACATTACTATTATGCAGTAACATTATATCAAAACAAATATTTTCCCTTTTTTAGGTAATTCAACTGTTGGTAAGACTTTATTCTGTTTCATTCTTTCATTCATTTGTGTGTGTCTGTCTGTGTGTATGTGTGTGGGGAGGAAGGTTATATAATCTCTATCTCTTGGGATACAGTAGTGCGGAGCTGCCTTTATCCACACCAAGTAGCACATCATACCTAACTGCCTGGGACCAAACCATAAATAAAAAGTCACACCATCTTTAAAAGCAAAAGTGAAGCACCGTTTAACTTTAAAACATGGCCTCATGCTCTACTATCAAGTGTATACAGTATTCCATTTGAAGCTCACAGTGCAGATCTTAGTGTTATAACTAAAATTATTATGGTTAAAATCAGTGGAATGCCAATTGCTTGTGCTTTGGCACTGCAGCTATATCCCTCCCAAAACAAACAAAGCCTTCCTCTTCTCTGTACTCCATGGTACAGCTTCTTCCATCCCCTTCCCAAAGCCTGCACTTGCCAGGCACAAAACTCTCATACTCCCACAATGTTAACTCACACCTAACTTCTGTCTCTTGGGACACTACAGCATAACTCCACATTTCCCCCCACTAAGTAACATCTCATACCCAAGATAATTACGCTGATCTTGTAGATGTCAAAAACAGTGCTGCATGCAATAGTTGTTTTCTTTGGTGGATATAAGGTAAACTATATGCTTGTAACCCATGCTAATTTCCTGTGACCTCTGAAATTGGCTCACGTTTGGAATGCAATGGGTATGTTTTTTTTGTCGAATGTTAACATAGCAACTGATCACCCATCCATATTAAGCCACCCAACAAGAACTAATGCCCTAATATTACAGTTTTTAAATGCTGTATATTTGTAAGTAGCAATTTACTATATCCACAGCCAGGTGCTCTTTTCACCTGAAAATTTTGCATTGTGTTAAATTGTTTTCACCCGTACTTTATTTTAGCAGCATGTGCATCTGAAAGCCTCTTAAGTAAGCTATTGTGAATTGATATTAAAGCTATGTGTGAATAAAAGAAGACAAACAAAATGGAATGTTTACACTTGGTGAAATAGCATTTTGTTTTGTCATTTGTGCTGGGATAGTGTTGAAATTCTACTTGGACTAACAACTAATATTGCACTTTGCTAAGGCATTTAAAAAAAAACAAATAATCTCCATGGTATCCCCGAAATCTCAAAACAACCCACTAAAGTGTAGTGGGTCCAAAAACAAAACAGTGTAAGAAACTTCTCTGTGTGGAAGATTTTCAGCCCATATATTTCTAGTTAATCACTGTATATTAATCAGATCAGACAATAGTAGTAGAAGTAGCGAACGTAAACTCGTCTTAAGTCAAAACAAAACAAAAAGTAATAATAGAAAATATATAATTGTACAGCATTACTAAGTATTTGAAAGTAATCCAAGCAAGGCAGACAGTATGTTTCCAGTCGAAAATCCTATATTAAGTACACAGACAAGCGATCCAAGTAAAACAAAAATAGAGTAATAATTTCCTCACAAGTTTCTAAATATATATATACTTTTTATCATTCATGGGAGTGGTTTATTGTGCTGTAAAACAAAGTGTTATTGGTATACATGTTAAATTCACATCCCTTCCCCCATCAGTGTGACATTCAAGCTGGTCCTGCCCTACTTAGTAGCTGTCATAATAATATGTAACCCTTATGTACTTTAAATAAAGTTATATAATGATGTGGTACCTCTTATTTAACCAAATTATTAAGTAGATTATTAAGTCTGTGATTTTATCCAAGACATTATACTACATGGCTGGAAATATATCATCCTTAGTTCATTTGGCAATCAAAATATATATATAAATATATACATATACATTTTGCATGTAAAAATCAATTTCTATTTTCATAACCTATTGTTAACAGAGATCGCTTTCATCCTTCTAGACTTCAGGTCTGTGTACAAGAACCCTAAAAACCTATATAATTCTATGATTAGTTAGTATTGTTATTACACATCATTTTGAATAAAGTGGAAAAAAGAACCAGAAAAAAATAAAAATAAGAAAAAATGTATGTATGTATGATGATGGAAACAAAATATACACTTAAATTTCAACTGATTTAAAATGGTATTTAAAACCAGTTTGTAGAATAAAATAAAATAAAATACAATTAGTCATGTAAACAATGTGGCAATTTTCTAAGTTCCAGTGCACTTTTAATTGAACAGTAGTAGTTTAGTCCAGGCTTCCTAAAAGAGTTCAGCTTTAATTGCCGGCCACACGAGTTCATGTTTCTCCAGAATATTCGGGATGTATCCTTCAAGATCACACATGTCTATGCGATCCAGGATCTGGAACTTAAAACCTGTGTGTCTTTTATGAAGAGAAAGGTGTTTGGCTAGTGCATTATTTTTACAGCCAGAACGGATTTCTGACAGATGACAGGAAATCCTATGCTTGAGTTTATTTACAGTCTTGCCCACATAGAATGCATCACATTCATTGCACTGTGCCCTGTAAATTACTTTTTTAGTGTTAGTCACCCCCTACACTGGTTTTAATGATCTTCTTACTGTTCAATTAAAAATGCACTGGAACTTAGAAAATTGCCACATTGATTACATGACTAATTGTATTTTATTTTATTTTATTCTACAAATTGGTTTTAAATACTATTTTAAATCAGTTGAAATTTAAGTGTATATTTTGTTTCCATCATCATACATATATTTTTTTCTTATTTTTATTTTTTTCTGGTTCTTTTTTCCACTTTATTCAAAATGATGTGTAATAACAATACTAACTAATCATGCAATTATAAAGGTTTTTTGGGTTCTTGTACACAGACCTGAAGAAGTCTAGAAGGACAAAAGCGATCTTTGTTAACAATAGGTTATGAAAACAGAAATTGATTTTTACATGCAAAATGTATATGTATATATTTATATATATTTTTTGATTGCCACATGAACTAAGGTTGATATATTTCCAGCCATGTAGTATATTGTCCCAGCCATGTAGTATATTGTCTTAGATAAAATCACAGACTTAATAATCTACTTAATAATTTGGTTAAATAAGAGGTACCACATCATTATATAATTCTATTTAAAGTACATAAGGGTTATATATTATTATGACAGCTACTAAGTAGGGCAGGACCAGCTCGAATGTCACACTGATGGAGGAAGGGATGTAAATTTAGCATGTGTACCAATAACACTTTGCTTTACAGCACAATAAACCCCTCCCATGCCTGATAAAAAGTATATATATATTTAGAAAACCTGTGAGGAAACTATTACTCTATTTTTGTTTTACTTGGATCGCTTGTCTGTGTACTTAATAAAGGATTTTCGACTGGAAACAGACTGCCTGCCTTGCTTGGATTACTTTTGAATACTTAGTAATGCTGTACAGTTATATATTTTCTGTTATTACTTTTTGTTTTGTTTTAACTTAAGACGAGTTTACGTTCGCTACTTCTACTACTATTGGCTGATCTGATTAATATACAGTGATTAACTAGAAATATATGGACTGAAAATCTTCCACACAGAGAAGTTTCTTGCACTGTTTTGCTAAGGCATTTACTGACTTGCTGCACATTTTCTAATGTATACTATTGTACATAAATGCTAATGATTTCTAAGCTAAACTGCTAAATAGGTAATTCTTTCTATTTTTCTTAGCTTTCTTTTTCCTCCTGGTGCCTAATTAAAAAGTCACATTATGTCAAAAAGCAAATGTGAAGCACCTTTTACTCCCAAATATGGTCTCTTGTTCCCCTATCAGGCCTACTGTTAATTCCATTTGAAGTTCACAGTGCAGAACTTAGTGTAGGTATTATAACTACAATTATCAATGTTGAAATCAGTGGAACTCCAATGGCGTATGCCCCCTGTGTGTGTTTTGGCTGATCTTGCCTTGCCGTATCCAAAAAAAAAAAAAAAAAAAACTTTCCTTTTCTCTCCCATCTGATTTGTTGCTTCATCTAAGCCATACGCATTATTTATTTAAATCAGTGCACAGATAAAAATTTAATCGACTTCAAAGCATTTTTTAAACTTAACTGAAATAATTTGAACTGTTATAAGAGTTTTACAATGTACTCAACATATATAGTGTTTTATTTACTGCAACTTACTTGGAAGTAAGTAAAAAAATGCCACATACCATTGATTTTCTGTGGCCTTTACCTCCAAGCATTGGTTTGGGCCCACTCAAGCTCACTCTGCTTCCCTACCCCTTCTCCAATTTCTACCCATCCCACCACCTCTACTTTTAAAATTTCTGTATCCCTGCATGCAATTACATTTTCTCCAGTCCCTAGCAGCATTTTATTAGCCTATATACCTTTGCCAGTCTTTCACTTAAATCCTTCCCCACTTTCCCTATGCCTCACTTGACTCGTCCCAAACCCTCTTTCCTCACATGCATCTTTTCTATAATGCCTCCACCTATACTCAAGTCACTCCATCATTTTGTTAGCTTGCTTTCTTAGCATCCTAACTCAGACTACAGCTTTACAGTCTATTACAGTACCAGCAGATAAAACTGTAACAAGCCCCATTTGTACTTACTTGTTTCCTTATAGCTTCCATGAACTCTCCCCCAGCCTATTCAGCATAGGTCCCATCCACTACTTTAAAGCAAATATTCCTCAAACACACCCTCCTAACTACAAAATAAAAATAATATTCATCAAAACAAATAGTGATATCACAAATAAAATCTTCTCAAGCAATATCAGTGCAGTGATATTCACCCTAACGCTGGTCCAACTCTCACTCCAACGTACTCAACCTAAACAAAACCTTGAACCTTGTTACACTAAACTGTAACAAAATAACAGACCTACATGCCTTGATAACACACTACATCCCAGATATCTTAGCCACCACTGAAACGTGGCTTAACCCAATGTACAGAACTCAGAATGTCTACATCCAGGCTATGATATAATTAGAGCAGAAGGATAGAAATGAAAGTGGGTGGAATAGCCTTACTTTTTTCCTACCTCTTTCAACTTAACCTCTACATAAACAGTACTCCAAAACTGACCAATGCTGAATTTTTTGTCTACTTCCTAAGATTAAATAGGAGAAAATAGGTTCATAGGTAGGTACTAGGCTATCTGCCCGAAGGCATTTATAAGCCTAGCAGGAATGTGTTGGCTTTCGCCAACCTGTGAGATTAGTTCCCTGTGCCTCTGTCCAGCAGAGACATTAAAGTGATTCCCGGGGTAAACTTTGTTTCCCATCGACTCGTCAAGGTTTCTCCTGAAGAGGGTTAGTGAGGAGCTCTGCCTAATGTAGATTGGAATCTTGTTCCAGAGCATGGGAAGTCTCTGGGGCAGGAATCTATCCCTCCAGAACATCCTATTTGTTGTTGTGATGAGGTTTAGATCCCTAGAGTGTATGGCTTGAGGGGATATGGTTTTCTTTAGGTGGAGCATGTCCATCAATTCTGGGTTGGACATGGCCTTGTATGTCAGGCAGAGATCACCTCTGTGTAGGCGGTATGCAACTGAGTACAGCTGGAGTTTCTTCAGTCAAGCTGCATAGGGCATCTGTTTGAGGCCAGTGATCCTGTTGGTGAGGTACTTCTGTGGTCTTTCCAGCTGTTGCAGGTGTCTTGTAAGATACATCCCAAATGGGGCGTTGTACTCTATGATGGGTCTGATTAGTGATGCGTAGAGGGGCACAATGACCTCTTTTAATCTTGATGCAAACCCTTTTGTGATTAGGTGGGCCACATTGAAGGATTTTCTAACCATTTTGGCAATGTGATTATCAAAGAGAGGTTACTATGTCCTTGGGTCCCCAGATCCCTTATTACGTCTTCCGTATTTAGTGGGATATCACCTATGTGGTAGTTTGTGGGTACTTTGTTTTTTCTAAAGGGGATGACTATGCACTTTTTGGCATTTAGTTTGAGGCCATGGTTTTGACACCAGGTATCTGTCTCAGTGAGACCCTTTTGGAGGATGTCTATGTCAGCCAGAGAGTCAATTATAGCCCCTAGTTTGCAGTCATCAGTGAACTTGGTCAGCCATAGTCCTCCTGTGCTTGCCTGTATCTCTGAGAAGTATATGTTGAACAGGAGGGGTCCTTGGACTGAGCCCTGGGGAATGCTCCTTGTAACTGGTTTAGAGTCCGACCTAGCTCCCGCTCCTCTGGGTTCTGTCCATGCGCCAGTTGGCAACCCATCTCATGACGTAGGGGTTTATGTTCAGGCTAGTGAGCTTGTCCTTAGTACCAGAATGGGGAATGGTGTCCGAGGCCTTTGTGAGGTCTAGGTAGGCTGTGTGGACCACCTTTCCCTCGTATGTAGCCTTGGTAACTGTCTCAAAGATGTCCACCAGGTTTAGAAGGTATGATCTGCCCTTAACAAAGCTGAACTGGGTAGGGTCCAGTGTTTGGAGGTTCCTAGTGTCACTGTAAATGAGATCCATGATGATGCGCTCCATAGCCTTGCAGACCAAGCTAGTCAGGCTTATAGGGCGATAGTTCCCATGGTCTGTTGTGGCTCCACCTTTGTGGAACAGAATAACCGTTGCTGTGCACCACTGTATGGGCACGTCACCTGTGGAGAGGCTGAGTTTGAACAGTGTGTTTAGGTGAGAGGTTAGTTCATCTTGGAGCTCATGTAGGACGCAGCCTGGGACACCATCCTGCCCCATTGATGCTGTGTTTTTAGCTTTGGAGAAGGCTGTTTTAACCTGAGTGTCTGTGATTTCAGGGGCACTACATTCTTCTGGTATGGTTATGGGCCCTTTTGGGGGTGAGAAGTTTGCACTGAACCTGTCTGCCAGGATGTTGATGATGTCGGTCGGTTCAGTGTATTTTGTGCCATTCTGCACTAACTCTGAGCAGATCTGAGAATTGCCACTTAGATTCTTGACATAGCTAAAGAATGCCTTGTGGTTATCTTTGGAGTCCTTGGCAATTTTTCTTTTGAAGCTAGCCTTGGATGATTTTATGAGGGATCGTAGTTTCTTGCTGATACTGATCAGGGATGTCTTCTCTTCTTGAAATTTTACTCTTTTCTGTACTAGTTTCCTCCTTCTGTTGTATAGCTTGTTTATGACAGGGGTCCACCATACTGGTTTCCTTTTCATGGAGGAGTGAGTCTTGGTTTTGCTTGGGATAGTACGATCCATGCATTCTTGTAGGTGCCTGTAGAGTGCATTAGTAAAGGATTTTGCTGCTTGACAGTGTTATCCTTTAGCATGGTGGCTTTGAAACTTTCCACCTTGGTCTTAAGTAACGTGAAGTTTGCTTTTGAAAAGTTTTTCACGGTGGTTTCTTTGACCGGGGGCGGGGGCGGAATGTGGATATCCAGAGTGATTAGTTTATGGTCATATCTAACCAGCGAGGGGTTGACTTCTGGTGTGGAACACCGGTCGCCCATGTTGGTGATGACCAGGTCCAATATGTTGTCACCTCTGGTGGGGGTGTTAACCAGTTAATCCAGGGCATTTGAGTTTATAAATTCTAGGAAATGTTGGGCAAGGGAGTTGGTACTTGAGTAGTTCTCCCAGTTAATGTTTGGGTAATTGAAATCACCCAATATCATGGTGTTTGGTAGGACTTTTATGCTTCCCAGTGTTTCCAGAAATGCGGAATGGGGGTCCTGGGACATGGTTAGTGATCTGTAGCAAGCTACAATTTTAATTGCAGTTTTGCCCATTGTTAGTTGCACGAGGATGATCTCTGAAGCATCGTGCTGTGCCACTAACCTGGAGGTGTAGGCATCCTTGATGAATATGGATACGCCCCCACCTTTTGCATTTCGGTCTGGGTTTTGTTGCCGAAATGTATGTTATGAGTTGTAGCCTGGTAGTGCTGGGGTGCTCTCTGGAGCCTTAAACCAGGTTTCTGTTACTGCACATATATTGATTTTCTCCATACTGAGGAGTGCCTCGAGTGTGCGTATTTTGAGGTTTAAACTTCTGGCATTGAGTAGCATTTCCCTCAGTTTTTTGTTACTTGTGCTATTTACAGTGGTGGGTTTGTCTTTTGAGCCTTGCCTAAAAAAGGCACTATGTGGGTGGCAAGAGCATTGGCCAGTGTTCGAAAGCCCAAGGGTGACAGGTGCTAGGTCTCTAGCGAAGCAGCGTGGCTTGTCGAGCATGTCATCCCAGGCTGACAGACACTGGATCCCCATTGAATGATACCAGAAGCTTAGCCAATTGTTGATGTTTATGCCTTACTGCACTTTACATACTTCCTGGTAATAAAATTCCTATACTTGAAGCCATACTATCCTGGATATTCTATATAATCCGTAATTAAAATGTTATTCTAGGAGATGTTAACATATATTGGTAGAGCTTTACTTCTGTCTTTCCAGCCTCCAGTATGAACCTTTTTGTTTTTCATATAATCTATAACAGTTATAGATTGAAAATAAAAAATCTGTAGTCTAAAATGATGAGAAAATATAAGAAATATTGTGTTGCCGTGAGAATTAAAATGGCTCCAGCATATGCCAACATAGTGCTTAGTGCTTGGGAAGCAGACATTTTTATTAACTTGGAGGGTTTCAAACAAGTCTGACTTTGTAAGCATTTTCTTGATGATATATTTTTTCTGTGGTTAGGTTCCTATTCATGTCTTGATGCTTTCATTACTAGTATCAGGGAAAGCATCTCTTTCCTTGATTATACTAATTTCAGGCATTGGTCAAGAAGTACATTTTGTAGACATTAGTCTGTCTGTTGGTGTCTTACATTATCATTTTTGCTACATGATTTGTTGTAAAGACACCTTCAGAAACAATTACCTGGATTTCAGTCGTCAATATCCCAACTTTATGAAAAAGAATATTGTAAAAGGCTAGTATGTACGCATCAGCAGACTTGTCAGTGAAGATGACTTGTTTTTTTAGAGAATGTGAAATTCTCAAAGGGTTTTTTTAAGAAAGAAACTACCCTGAAGATTTTATTTACTCTTGCTTTGAACAAGTTACCAGTTGCAGGCATTTTACTTTTGAATTTTCACTATTCCACGGTGGTGCAGCAGTAGCGTTGTTGCCTCACAGCAAGAGGTTCTCCCATTCGATTCTCGGCTGGAGTGCAGGGAGTGCCTTCTGTGTGCAGTCTGCATGTCCTCCCCGCGGTTGGGTGGGCGTTCAAAAGACATGCGTAAATGGGCGTGCCTTCGATGAAGGTTGAACGTTGAGCTGGCACCTTGGCGTTCATGAAAATCTACTGCCAGTCATTAGCGGACCGGAGTTCCGCTGTTGGACCCCTAATCAGGAAAAGCCGAAAGACAACAACAACAACTTTTGAATTTTCACTCACTCATATTTGAATACTGAAAGATTTCTGATGAAGTTTGATAAATAAAGAATGAAAGTGCTCATATCGGAAATTTGTTTTTCTAGTTCTTTTTCCTTCCTCTGTTAGAGGTTTTTTATTTTATGCATACATATGTATATCAAAGATCCAACCGTCTACTCTTGAACACAAATCTTTAAATTTACAACTTAACCCACTATATAACCTTAACCCTGCCCCAAGCTCCATGAAAAAAATCTCCACTTTCAGTCTGCGACATACCTCCCAATCTCCTCTCTCTGCGGGCTACCCCAAAATCAAACCTCTAGTCCATTAAACATGCTTTTTCCATACAGGTACCCACCCTTTTGGCACTCTCTTCCCCCCACGCCTCAGAAAATTTTCTGACCTTTCTACCTTCAAAAGATCTAAAATCTTATCTACTTCAACAAGCCAAATACTTCTGCTTCTACATCACATGAACTAATCTCTATTCCCCTATAGTCTTTGCAGTCCCATCTTATCAATATTCACATGATTACTCACTTTTTTCCACATCATATGCTTGTAAGAATGTAGTTTTGAATTCAATTCACTGATTTACACATCATGTTCTGTATTGTATTTTTGCTACTGCAATTGTACCTTTCATGATTTCTAATGTGTGTTTGAATGTTATTCCCCTGTGTTGTACCTGCTAATGGTTATTACTGGTCAGTGAACTACCCCACTTAAGAATCATAAATAATGTGTGAATGTTTGTTTCCATCTTGGTTTCTTATTTTAAGCCCTAGCTTGACCATAGTTCTACTGAAATATGTGTATGTGTGTGTGTGTGTAAAAATTTTTGCAGAGGGACAAGCACTCCCTGTGCCCCCTACACCCCTTCTATTTATATGTACTAACTTTGAGATCTCCAGAAAAGAAGCATATTCCAAAACCTCAGAGACTGCTGATCTTTCATCCCTGTCAACTAAAGTGTGCCCACAAAACAGATATCTTCTTTCTTCTTTTTCTACTTCTTTTTCTTTTGGCTGTTCCCATTAGGGGTTGCCACAGCGCATCATCTATTTCCATTTCTTCCTGTCCTCTGCATCTTGCTCTGTCACACCAAGCACCTGCATGTCCTCTCTCACCACATCCATAAACCTTATCTTAGGCCTTCCTGTTTTCCTCTTACCTGGCAACTCCATCTCTTAACATCTTTAACTTTGCCACCTCCAGCTCTGACCCCTGTCTTTTCATCAGTGCCACTGTCTCCAGCCCATATAACATAGCTAGTCTCACTACTATCTTGTAAAATTCCCTTTGACTGTTACTGGTACCAGTCTGTCACAATTCACTCCTGACAGTCCTCTCCACCCACTCCACCCTACCTGCACGCTCCTCTTCCACACTCACCATTACTCTGAATTGTTGATCCCAAGTATTTAAACTCATCCACCTTTGCCAGCTCTACTTCCTACATCCTCAACATTCCTCTGTCCTCCCTGTCATTCCCACAAATATTCTTAGTCCTGCCGACCTTCATTCCTGTCCTCTGTAGAGCATATCTCCAACTCTCCAGGATCTCCTCTACCTGTTCCATACTGTCACTACAAATCACAATGTCATCTGCAAATATAGTCCACAGGGACTCCTGTCTGATCTTGTCTGTCAACATGTCCATTAATAAAGGGCTCAGAACTGATCCTTGGTGTAATCCCATCTCCACCTTGAACTCATCCATCAGTCCTACTGCAGACCTTACCACTGCAACACTACCCTCGTACATATCCTGTACCACTCTTGCATACTTCTCTGCCACTCCAGACTTCCTCATACAATACCACAACTCTTCTCTAGGCACCTCTTCATAAGACACAATGCAACTCCTTCTGGCCTTCTCTATACTTCTCCAGCAACACTCTCAGAGCAAACATAGCATCTATAGTGCTCTTTCCTGAGATGAAACCATATTGCTGCTCAGTAATCATCACCTCCCTTCTTAACCTAGCTTCCACTACTCTTTCCCATAACTTCATGCTGTGGCTGAACAGTTTTGTCCCTCTGGTTCATAGGTGTTTACTAGGCTAATGACCACAAGGGCCTTTTTAAACCTAGCCATGCAGCCCAAATCTCTGACAAGTTCTGAAAACCTCTGTAGTTACTACAACTCTGCACATCACCCTTATTCTTAAATATTGGTACCAATACACTTCTTCTCCACTCCTCAGGCATCCTATCACTTTCCAAGATTCCGTTAAACAGTCTGGTTAAAAACCACACTGCCATCTCTCCTAAACACTTCACTGCTTCCACAGGTATGTCATGTGGACCAACAGCCTTCACGTTCTTCATCCTCATCATAGCTGTCCTTACTTCCTGCAAGTTTCAACCATCTTACCCTCTCCCGTATATGAATGTGTGTGATATATGCACATTACCTAGGTAAGCTAATTTGTAGTACTGATTTACAGTAAAGATGTCAGCCATGTAGCAGTTTATATTAAATGGTCCTGGAAAAATGCATTTTGACAGGAAAGTTGCAACATTTTGTCAAACTTTCAGCGCTGTATCATAAGTGACACTGTTGTTCAAATTTATTTATTAAAATTTATGTTGAAGTAACAATTTAATAGGGTTTTGAAGACTTTCCACAGTACTTTGAGTTTAAATCTATATACCAGAATATATGCTTCAGAAAATCTGTCTTCTGTCAGAAAGCAAGTCATATATTCATTGCATAACCCAAATGCACTTTTTGTTCGAGATAAATGCACAGTACAAACCAAATTAGTCAAAGGCTTAATTCAACAGCAATCCTCACTTAATGACATTGATGGATGGATAAAGAGACAAGAAAATCAAGCAGAATTCCTCTTACAACAAAATACTTAGCATATGACAAAATAAAACCTAGAAGAAGATCTATGAGGAACAGCACAGTCATTTTTGTAATACTTGGAAAATGGAGGTGGGAGATATGGTGAACTGCCTTATGTCTTGGATATTAAAGACATATTTGCAGAAAGTAGTATACTATGGAATGGATGCCTCCCAGTTCTCCGTTTAGAAAATTTACCAAATCCAATAAACCTCCAAGATCAGTAAGTTGTTTCACATTTGGACAAACAATTTGTTTTGAAAACAGCCTGGTCCATTGCCTAATAATAATAATTAAAAAAATGGTAATAGCACCATATGAAGTAACAATGTCTGTGCAACACAAACAATGGAAAAAAGAAAAAAAATACTGGCCTTTCTTCAGATTATTTAGACAACATAAACTGGGTTGAGTCTTTTGTCTAAATAATTTGAGGAAAGGCCAGTATCGGCTGGAGTGAAGGAGTGCCTTCTGTGTGGAGTCTGCATGTCCTCCCCGCAGTTGGGTGGGTGTTGAAAGACATGCGTAAATGGGCATGCCTTCATTATAGGTTGAACATCGAGCTGGCACCTCGGAGTTTGTGAAAATCTGCTGCCAATCATTAGCGGACCGGAGTTCCACTGTGGCCCCTAACCGGGAAAAGCCGAAAGACCAACAACAACACTGGGTTGAGTCTGAAAATAGTCCAATAGTTAAGACTTTTATAATAAATAAAACATATTTTATACCCAACAAAGCTAAACATTTTCTCTCTAATGAAGAAGGAATCTCTCTTCTGTCTACAAGAAGCAATAACCTTTCCGCAAAACAACAGCAAAACCTGCATGGATAATATGGTGTGGAACTGTTTATTTGAAAAGACAGTATAATCAAGAGAAATGGAAAACTGTTGTTGCAGCAAAGAAAGGTAAATAGAATTCTCAATCTTCAAAGGCAAAAGACTGAAGTGGTCACAATCTGAAGCTTTGTCTAATATAATCTAACACTGTAATGTTATGGAATCTGTAATTCATGCACAAACTAAAAACTGACTTTGTTTAATTGCTTGGTGACTTGTTTCATAGTTGTATGTTAAGTAATGTGGTCATTTAAGTTACAGGATTTCTTCAGCAGAACATTTTTCCACCCTCCATTCTTTCTACACTTAGTATTGTCACTGCACTTTTATAAACTGATATCATAGAATACTCTATTTATAACCTGACAAAAAAATCTCTAATTGGAAAAAAAGAAGGGAGGGGACACAGAAAAGAGTAAAGGGAAATAATTTAACATAAGTTTATTAAGTGTATCACGTGAAATTAGAAGACATGCTCATATAGGTCTTAACGTAAACACAATGTACCTAATGTATTCAAAACAGATGAAAGTTTTGATGGAATAATTATATTAAAATATGTTGCTGTTACATATTCAATATATATGATACAGTATACAATCTGGAATGTAGACATCATTTTACAAAAGATTTCAAATCTCTGTAAATGTTTTCAATACCAACACAAACTTTGTATATTTTTATAAGTTTATGAAAAGAATCAATTCAGCTATACTATTATTTGAAGAAAACGTGGAAGCCTGTGTCAGCACACTTATATTGATATAAGATCTAAAAGAACAGCAATAAATAATGTAATTAATGCAATAATTTCCTAAATATTGGTCAAACGTATTACTAAACATGAAACATTTTACTCAGGACAAATTTAAATTATATCATTCAGAATATATCAAAAGTTGGCATATGCAGCCAATATCTCAGTCTAATGACATTATAAAAAAAACTTAAATATTATGGTTAGTACCAGCAATAGCACAGAAAGTGGTTACGAAAAATTGGAAATCAGAACACACACTCATTTTTAGCAGTGAATTTGTTTATTTAGCCAGACTTGTTTGTGATAGAGAAATTTCCACTATAAAACTGAGAACAAAAAATCTGACACACAAACAAATTGTTTGCGAGAAATTGAAATCTTTATTAGAGAAATATTGAATTAATTATGTACTGTGGTGGTGGTGCTGCTGGTAGCGTTGTCGCCTCACAGTTAGACGTTGCCCTTTCGATTTTCAGTTAGAGCGTCTTCTGTGGGGTGACATGCATGAATGGGCGTTCCATCGTTGAAGGTTGTGCGCTAGGCCCGGCAAGCCAGCACATAAAACTCTACTGCCAATCATTAGCGGACCGGAGTTCCGCTGTGGCGACCCCTAACCGGGAAAAGCCGAAAGACACAAACTTTACATGTATACATTGTAAATAGTTTATTATATTTGTTTGCATATAGTTTGTTTGCTCTTTAACTTTTTAAAAAATAAAAACATATTTGAGTAAAAAAAGTTAAAATACAAGATATGACAACTATTATATGAGGGAATTCATATCTCAGGTTAGTATAGAAGGAAATACATTTTATGTCAATTGGAATAGTCAGTATGCTTTGTACTCTGATGAAACAGTTGATAACTGTGGTGGAAGGATATCCACTCGTATATCTAAATTTTATGTGGTGTAATGTTTTGAATTAATATATTTGTTTGAGAAGATGCAGTAGAACAGAGAAGGAGAGAAGAAAAAGAAAGATAAGTGCTAAACATCAAGGTAATGAAAAAAGGGAATGAAAACATGAAAGCAAACCACACACTATAAAAGCATGGAAATAAAAGTAGTATAGTGCCTTGGTCATAGAAGTTCTGACCTGACTTTATTGTAACATCTGTAGTAAAAAGGTTAGGTTATTGTACTTGCTCAAAAGCTAAAGAATATTACATTCATAAAGTATATAGTTCAGATATCAGTTTATCATGTAGTTTCACATTGTTGAGATGTAGATTTTGGTAACTTAGATAGACTGGTGCATCTATTATTTACTAAATATGAAAGTGAAATGGTGATATTTGAGATAAATAAAAACTGAAAACCCATTTCAAGTTAAAAAAAAACTTGCTGTAAATATTTATTTGTAGTCCTTTATCTGAATAATTTAGGAATAGAAATAGAAAGTTATTCTGCAGTAACTGAACCAGTTATATAAAAATACATTATTCAGTTTCAACATTTTAAATTTAAGGTCGTTTATTATTCCTTTTGAGAGATGAGAGAATGTGTTAGTGACTGGTATAGACTAGCTTATTACTAGTTAAACTAGGAATCTGTGGAGTTTAGGTTCATAGGTAGGTACCAGGCTATCAGCCCAAGGACCTAAGTAATCCTAACCAACAAGGTTCCCTGGCTTACGCCACCCAAGAAAGTTAATTTCCTGTGCCCCTGTCGAGCAGAGCCACAGAAGTGAACCCCGGGATGTATTTCCTATTTCCCATCCACTCATCAAGATTTTTCTTGAGTGCTAATGAGGAACTTTGCTTGACATAGATGGGTAGCTTGTTCCAGAGTATAGGAAGTTTCTGGGACAGGACTCTATCCCTCCAGCATGTCCTGTTTATTGTAGTAACAAGGTTTAGGTCCCTAGAGCATGTAGCTCAGAGGGATTGGGATTTCTTAAGGTGTAGCATGTCCAACAGCTCTAGGTTTAACATAGCTTTATATGTTAGGCAGAGATCTCCTCGGAGTAGGCGATATGCTACAGAGTAAATCTGGAGTTTTTTGAGGCGGTCAGTGTAGGGCATCTGTTTGAGGCCAGTATTCCTCTTTGTGAGGTACTTCTGTGGCCTTACCAGCTGTTGCAGATGTCTTGTGAGGTACATTCCAAAAGGGGCGTTGTACTCTATAATGGGTCTAATGAGTGCCGAGTAGAGGGGAACAATGACCTCTTTTTTTCCTGGATGAGAACCCTTTTGTGATGAGGTGTGCCACTAATGTGGCAATATGATTATCAAAGGAGAGACTACTGTCCACCTGGGTCCCAAGGTCTCTTATCACACATTCGGCATTAAGTAGACTGCCGTTTATGTGGTAGTTCATGGGTACAGAGTTTTTACCAATGAGGATGACAATGCACTTTTTGGCATTGAGCTTAAGGCCATGCTTCTGACACCAGGCATCTGTTTCAGTGAGGCCCTTCTGTAGGATGTCCACATCATTTGGGGACTCGACTATAGCACCTAGTTTGCAGTCATCTGGGAACTTAGTTAGCCAGAGGCCTTCTTTGTTAGCCTGTACTTCAGAGAAGTAGATACCAAACAGGAGAGGTCCAATGACTGAACCCTGTGGTACTCCACTTGTCACTGGTTTGAAGTCAGATTTAGAGTCTGCAGCTTTTACAGTGTGGGTTCTGTCACTGAGCCAGTTGGCAACCCATCTTGTGACGTAGGGATTTATACCTCGTTTAGTGAGTTTAGCTATAACTCCAGAATGGGAGATGGTGCCGAAAGCCTTGGCGAGGTCAAGATAGGCTGTGTGAACCACCTTACCCTCGTCTATGGCTTTGGTGACTGCCTCAAAGAAGTTGATCAGGTTCAGAAGGCATGATCTTCCTTTCCCAAACCTGATCTGGGTGGGGTCCAGAGTTTGGAGGTTACCAATGTCTTTGTTTATGAGTTCCATGATGATACGTTCCATGGCCTTGCAGACCAGGCTCGTCAGGCTAATAGGGCGATAGTTCCCAGGATCAGTGGTGGCTCCCCCTTTGTGGAGTGGGATAACTGTTGCTGTGTACCATTCAGTGGGCACAAAGCCTGATGTGAGACTATGACTGAACATGGTGCTTAGGTGGGGAGCCAGTTCGTTTTGAAGTTCATGTAAAACGCAGCCTGGGATGTTGTCCGGTCCCATGGATGCTGTGTTTTTGGTTTTAGAGAGTGCAGCTTTTACCTGCATAGATGTGATTACAGGGACTCTGCATTCTTCCTGTATAGATATGGGCCCTTTAGGGAGTGAGAGGGGGGGAAGTTAGCACTGAACATATCTGACAGGGTGTTGGCAATATCAGTTGGTTCTGTAATGTTTGTGCCATTGTGCTGTAACTCAGAGCAGATCTGGGTGTTGCCATTGAGATTCTTGACATAGCTATAGAATGCTTTGTGGTTGCCCTTAGAATCAGTGGCAATTTTGTTTTCGTAGCTAGCTTTGGAGGATCTTATAAGGGATCTCAGCTTCTTACTGAGGCTGACCAGGCAGCTCCTCCACTCATGGGATTTTACTCTCTTTTGCAACAGTTTCTTCCTTCTGTTGTAGAGTTTGTTTATGGCAGAGGACCACCAGATTGGCATCCTTTTTTTTGGAGGATAGCATCTTGGTTCTTTTTGGGATGGCACCGTCCATGCACTTGTGTAAGTGCTTATAGAGTGCATTTGTGCAGGATTCAGCAGTCATAACTGTAGTGTCCATCTGCATGGGTGTCATGAAGTTCGCCACTTCTGTCTTAAGAAGCATGAAGTTGGCTTTAGAGTAATTTTTTACAGTGGTTTCCTTAATGGTAGGTGGGGGCGGGATGCGGATATCTAGGGTGATTAGCTTATGGTTGGATCTGACCAACGAGGAGTTGATTTCAGGTGTGGAACACCAGTCACTCATGTTGGTAATGACTAGGTCTAGTATATTGTTGCCCCTGGTGGGGGTGTTGGTAAGTCAGTCCAGGGCATTGGAATTTATGAATTCCTGAAAGCGGTGAGCGAAAGAGTTGGTACATGAGTAGTTTTCCCAGTTAATGGTGGGATAGTTGAAATCGCCCATTATTAGGGTGTTTGGTTGAACCCTAATATTTTCCAGTATATCAAGAAAAGAGGAGTGGTAATCCTGGGGCATGGTGAGGAATCAGTAGCAAGCTACAATTTGGATTGCAGTTTTGCCCAGAGTTAGTTGCACTTTGATAACCTCGGATGCATTATGCTGCGCAACTAGCCTGGAGGTATGGATATACTTAATGAATATGGACACAACTCTACCTTTGGTGTTCCAGTCCAGGTTAGATGGCCAAAAAGTGTGGTATGAGTTATAACCTGGTAGTACAGGGGTGCTCTCTAGATCCTTGAACCAGGTCTCAGTCACTGCACAGATATTGATGTTCTCCATTTTGAGTGCCTCGAGTGAGTGCATTTTGAGATTTAGACTTCTAGCATTGAGTAACATTACCCTCAGTTTTTGCTTGCCTGTTCCTGTTACAGTGGTGAATTTGTCATTTGAACCTTGCCTAAAAAAGGCACTATAGGGGCGGCAAGAGCCTTAGCCAGTATCCAGAATACGAGGGGTGACATGTGCAGGCCATCTCTGGCAAAGCATCGTGGTCTGTTGACCATGTCGTCCCAGGCAGACAGACACTGGATCCCCTTAGAATGACACCAGAAGTTTAGCCAATTGTTGAAGTCAATCATTTTGTCCTTGTACTGAGGTATCATTCTGGGCGATGGCAAGATGCTACTCAGGGCTAGGGTCATACCTGCCTGGGCTACAAGACTGGAGAGCTCTTCCATGTCTCTCTTCATGTAGTCCAGGGAAGTACTTCTCCGGTCATTCACACTAACATGGACAGTGACAGAGTCATATTTGTACTTGTGAAGTGTCCTGAGTGCGTGGGTTATGTGGTGGATCCTGGTACCCGACAGGCAGCTGACAGTAACCTTCTCCTTGTTTAGCCTGGTGAGTGGGACATCAGTGTGCCTGACTATAGAGTCACCTGTGACTAGTGTGTTGGGTACGGTTTACCTTGGAAAGGTTTAAAATCAACCTACCAAATGGCCCTTTGTGCAAACTGGAATGACGAAAATCGTCATTCCGATCCGCACCGAAGTACACAAATCAGCAAATCAGAAACCAGATTCACTGATTTTCGACCTACAATTTTAAATACATAGCATAATGCTGGGGGGCAAGCCCATCTGCCCTCCCACCACTACTATATTATTCTAACTCTGAGGTCTCACTACAGTGGGGAAAGGGTCCATATCCCGATCCCCACTATAGTGCACTCCGCACCCAAAATGCCAAATCTGCAATGAGCGAATGTCAATGTGCATTCGTTCATTGTACATTCGATTCATTTCTCTTCAGTCATCCGTAATCTTGAAAACTTATTTCCGAGCAATGTACTTTCAGCCATTGCAGTTTCAAGCATTCAGAGGTAAACCGTTGGGTACGTTGGTTTGCCTTATGGGCTGTGGTTTATTGGCACACTGAGTCTGTGGGCTATGTGTCATTTGAGTTGTGTTGGGGGGTGGAGGTTGCTTACGTTTTTGCTTTGGAGGTCTCTGTTGCTTGAGTAGATTGTTATTGAGAGCCTCTGCGAATGTTTTTGTGTTTCTCTGTGTGGATTTTGGTGGTGTACGTTTAGTGGGACTATGTGATGAGTGTGGTGTGGTGCAAGTGTTTACCTTCTCTTGACTGTCAAGTTCAGTCTTGGTTGGAGAGATCTTTACCTCCAGTTTGGCTAGATAAGTGCATCTCTCACAGGTTGTGGTGTTGGGTGGTAGGAAGAGAGGGGTTGACTGTGTACATCAGACAGTTGCTGCATTGCCTCATGATGCCCAGATTTATCAGCTAGAAAGGAGAGAACACTGGGAGCTGACCCTTGGACATGCCTGAATTAAAAACTTCTTTCCTCTAGACAAGTGAGGAAAGTGAGTATAAGAGCTGTTTTTCTCTAAGCAAGCGAGGAAAGTAAGTACAAAAACGTTTTCCTCTAGGTAAAGAGGAAGGTTGAGTGCTGTACTAATTTGTAACTTATTTAGTGCTAACAACAAGTTCTGAACAAGTGCTGAGCACGGATAAACAAATTCAAGTGCTAAAACTAAGAATATGTACCTGGATCTTGTGGTAGATAGGCTACCTAGTGCTTACCACTCCCACTGATAAGCTAGAAGGCTCCCCTCCAACACAGAAAGGCTTGGAGGCTCAGAAGCTTACAAGCAGTCTTGGATACAGCAAATCTGTATCTGGACTAGACTAGCTGCAGGAAAGGTGGGAATCGAGCGCAAATGCAGGCTTTTAAACCAGAAGGTTGAAAGAGATGGAAAAACTACCCAAACTGCCAATAAACTGCAATTTCTGGGCCAGAAACCACTATTGTGGTATATAGACTACCTAGTGCTTACCACTCCCACTGATAAATTAGAAGGCTTCCCACCAACACAGAAAGGCTTGGGGGGCTCAGAAGCTTACAAACAGTCCTGGATACAGCAAATCTGTATCTGGACTAGACTAGGTACTGGAAAGGTGGGAAACGAGCACAAGCGCAGGCTTTTAAACTAGAAAGTTGAAAGAGATGGAAAAACCTCCAAACCAATAAACTACAATTTCTGGGCCAGAAACCAGTCTTGTGGTAGATAGGCTACCTAGTGTTTACCACTCCTACTGAGAAGCTAGAAGGCTTCCCTCCAACACAGAAAGACTTTGGGGGCTCAGAAGCTTACAAACAGTCCTGGTTACAGCAAATCTGTATCTAGACTAAACTAGTTACAGGAAAGGCAGGAAACAAGCTTAGAAAAAAATTTTTTTTGGAAAGTGAAAAGGGAGAAAGGATAAACAGAAGATAATTCAAAATTAAGGACCTAAGTGGCTTGTCCTTTACAAATGTTGTCTCTGTATTAGGTAGAATGAGCTAGTGACACTAGACTGGAATAGAGCTGAAGATATGGGACTGGTAGGAGTGTTTGAAGTCAAAATATGATCTCACTGTAATCGGTTGAGTGAGCAAATGAGATAGACCCAGGAGGAGTGCACAAACACACATTTACAGGAGGGGCGAGCAATTCCAAAGCCACCAAGATTAATACCAGAACAAGAATAGGGAGGGTGGGTGGGAAACTAACTGCAAAGACAGAGAGAGAGAGAGAGACCACAGTATTCTATGAAACAATTAAATAGAAAAATAAATAACTACAGAGAGGCACAGACCAATGAAACAATGAAATCGACAGAAAAAATAAAATTCGGTACAATCTTTAACAGTGCAAGTTTGTACTTAACTCAGCTAGTAATGTAGTTGATTGTAGGTATGTAGCAGAAGCCAAACAACTCAGAAATTGAGCGGTAATAAATTCAAAAATATGTGACTAACACTTACAATTGCACAGAAACCCTCTAGGCTAAGAGTTTAACACTGAATATCAATGAAGTGAAACACAATAGCCCCCACTAACTGCAGAGACAGAGAGAAACCACAGTATTCTATGAAACAATTAAATAGAAAAATAAATAACTACAGAGAGAGACACACCAATGAAAGAATTAAATACACAGAAAAATAAAATAAAATGCAGTACAATCTGTAACACTGCAAGTTTTTACTTAACTCAGTTAGTAATGCAGTTGATTGTAGGTATGTAGCAGAAGCCAAACAACGCAGAAATTGAGCAGTAATGTCTAGAATTTATTTATTTTACTTTTGTTTACCAGGTAAATGAACTGTTGCATGGATCCTTTTCAGTCATAACCAGGGGCAACATGGAAAAACATTTTTAACATAACAAAATACCATAATTTTCTGTAATACAGACAAGGTAGTATAAAGCATTACAGTTTAACAATATGTATGTAAACTGTTTAAGGAACTTGAATACAAATGAATATAACACATAAAATGGAAATGGAAAAAGGAACATATAATGTGTGTAAATAAAGGAGAAGCACATCATAGTAAAGAATACTATGTGAGTTAATAAAAGGAGCTTCAAGAATTAGTCATGATTCTAACATGTCTCATAAATTGATTAGATACACCCATAGTTCTACAGTGAATATGTCAACAACATTTTTAAAATAAACTTTACTTATAAACTATATGGTGTTAATAATAAATTATAAGATACTACGAATAAAAGAGAGAAGCTATTCCATTTTCTGTAAGTGTCATATAATTTACATGTTAATGCTTTGGACAATGGCCAGAAACAAGGTGGACTTTTTAAGTATTTAATATGAAAAAAACAAAAATAAAGTGTACCTACGTGAAATACATTTCTTACTAGATGTTAAAAACTAAATAAAAATTCCAGCCAAGCTGGAACTTCCAATGAGTGACCTCTCAAGCCTCTTGAATCAGACGCATGTGGGATATATGCAGATGACCCCTATGAACACCAGTTGTTTCAGCTAATTGGCAATTCTGAATGCCCATGACTTGTTTCGTCATTTTAATGGACAACTTCAGGCCAATAAAGCCAAACCCCACTAGCTGTGGATATGCATATTCCGGCCTTGTTATGACCTCATCAGCACAGCACAAGCAAATGTTTGACTAAGCATAAGAAACACAGGACTGTTATACCCAGCTGATGTCCATTATCATTAGGGTAACTGCAAAATTTTCCAAATAACAAACTAAAACAATAAGTGAGAAGGTCACACTGAAAAAACAATGTGGTCATAACAAGGCCGAAATTTGCATATCCACAGCTAGTGGAGTTTGGCTTTATTCACCTGAAATTGTCCATTAAAACAACAAAGTCATGGGCATTTAGAATTGCCAATTAGCCAAAACACCTGGTGTTCATAGGGGTCATTTGCATATATCCCATGTGCCTCTGATTCAAGAGGTTTGAGAGGTCACTCATTGGAAGTTCCAGCTTGGCTGGAGTTTTCATTTAGCTTTTGCTGATTGGTTTTTCAGTGTGACCTTCTCACTTATTGTTTTAGTTTACTAGAAGATGTTAGGATACTTGTGTCTGATTAGTACTTAGTGTTAAGAAATTAAGCCTTGATATTCAAAAGAAGAGGTATCAGTATTATGGGAAGAAAAAAAATGTTTTCATACCTGGTGTAGTATTTTCATATTATGATAGCAAAGGGATGTTACTTGTGGCCATTGTAGACTACCAAAATGGATTATTTACATTAGTGTACATGTACAGAATTCCAGGGCTTAGAGCAAAATTTGCTGAAAAGCTATTTAGATATCCCTCTGAATAACATGAAATGTGACTTTATATTAGAAGGCAACTTGATCTGTATTCTAGAATGATCAGCCTAGAGTGCTGATATTTCAAATCTAAAGGATTTGAATGATTTTATGGATTCTGACATTATTTTTATACACTGTTCCTTTGCTTTTGGAACACAACAGTAGGTGGAATATCAGCATGCAGTGAACTCTTAAGCTTGAATCAAGATTATCTCTTGCCCTTTATCTAAATTTAACACACTAATTTTATAGCTTACAAGAAATAAACTAGCATAATTATCTTTAAAATAAAAGGCTTTGCACTGATTAGCTAATAGTGCAAAATGCATCGGGATTGAAAATAACTAAGACACAAAAATAAAGTTATGATGTAGAAGAAAAAAAAATTAAAGACACGTTGTTGGTCCACTAACAGAAAACACAGTCACCTGAACATAGACATGATGCGATAGCTTGTATTGGAGGAACATAGTTATATGTTGGTAGGTAGGTTTGTGATGTAGAAGACATTCTTCATGCCCCCACATTGAAATGTTGAAACTTGCAATACCTACAAGGCCAAAAATGCTGGGATATCAAACATTGCTGTTCTCCTTTAAACTTGCTTTTTTGTGGGGGAAGTCTCCCATAACTTCTCACACCCTTATACTTATATGTCAGCTCTGAGATTGTCATGCTGCAGAAAAAATGGAATGTTCCAAGAAATGACAGTCTCAGATTTAGTACATGTAATCCAGATTTTTGATGTTCAGACTCCATATTACAGGATTTGGCATTCAGTGTCCTAACATTGCAAATGGTTACCATTCTTCACAACATTAGAAATTATTATAAATATTAAAAGCCTAATTTGTTGAAGTTTGCTAAACAATGAAGTACAAGTGACACATATGTCTGTAGATATGGATAAAAGTAGTGTATATAGAACTGTTACAATTTGTTGTAAGACCCTGTTACTTTAAGTAGTAGCGTTTCTTTACTATAGTGATCGTTTCTTTAAGAGGAAAGAAAAACTCCCTTATTATCCTGAGCAAATTTACTTAGTGAAATAAGTGAGGTCTGAACAAAGCCAGTGTAGAGTGTTGGTTGCCCTTCTTGGGGGTTGGGGGCTGATGTTTGTAGCAGAAACTCTTGGCGAGAATCCGTAGGAGTGAAGGAAGATCTGAAAGAAGACTCCAGGATGAAGATGAACATCATTCCTGCTGTAGGAATCTACATGAGAAAGCTGAGTGAAATAGAGGGAGAGAAAGAAAGATGAGGTGCTCATGCATGTGCTCACGTGTATATACACACACACACACACACACACACACACACACTCACTCTGAAAGGGACCATACCCCAGCTATATCAGACTGTTTTGAAGGTGCTTTATGTGAAATATTATTTACCCATGACACTTTTTATTTGGGAAGAATCTGCATTTTGTAATGTTTTATGTCGTAAACTACCAATGTTATGTAGTCCTATCTTGCCTACATTCTTACCTGTGGGTTCGGAGCAGAATATCGGCTCCGACTCAGCCGATTTTACTAGCTCAAAGTCTCTCATTGGCTGGGCTAAGAGGGTATCCCATGGTGCACTGCTCCATATCCCCAGATCTTGTTTGCCACTTGTGTAGCTTGGATGTGGTCCCGCTTGGCTGTGGCTAAATACCTTCTTTTTGCTATTTCTCTTTGAGAAATTTGTTAGTTCATACCCAAAAGCTATTTTAATAGCTATTTCTTGTTGCTGATCGTTAAATTGTGTGTGATTTCAGTGCCTGAGTGTGATAGTTGTTTTTTGGTATCCCTAACTGTTCCAGTGGGCTAGGCCCGTTTTAGTTAGAGGACCTAGTCCTCCCCTCTATTGTTGGATAAACCTTTTTGGTGTAATTGTGTTCTTTCTGTGTAATCCCTAGAAGAACCATTTCAGTTAGAGGTTCTTAGAGTGTGTCTAGTACTGTTTTCTGGTGTTTCTAAATTGTGTGTGAACCGTTTCAGTTAGAGGTTCTCAGAGAGTGCCTAGTACGTTTTTTCTGGTGTTTCTAAATTGTGTGTTTTTCCCACCCTTTTTGTAAGTTGCGTCTAGGTGTTTTGCTAGCGTTAATTATAAAATGTCCAAGGATCAGAAGGAGCATAAGCCTTCTGGCTTTAGAAAATGTTCCAAATTTGGATATAAAATGTCCATCACGGATGGACACTCTGTGTGTGTCTACTGCCTTGGAGCCATCCATTTACAGGAGTCGTGTAGCTTTTGCCACGCGTTCAGTCCTAGGGTGCTCCAGGAGAGGAAAAATAAATTGATATTAAAGGGACTTCTGAAACCGTCTTTTGAGGAAGCTACAGACTCTGCTTCTAGTACTCAGTCAAAATCTAAAGCTTCCAAGTTTAAGAAAAGGTCTCCGGCTCCATCTGCCACTTCGGAGCCTCCGGAGAAGATTACTGTTTTGGACTCTACCTCCTCGGCTCCACTGTCCTCAGGGCCGCAGGAGGTGTCAGTGTTAACTGAATCGGCATCAGCTCCTATTATTCTTGAACCCATTTGGAACTGGTCGTCCAGTGTGAGGCATGGTTCACCAGACAAGAGATCCCAATCTCCATCGCTCTCCTCCAAATCCTCAAGGCTTTCTGATTTGGATGTTGATAGGGTAGTGCAGTGGCTCCTGCAGTCGCCGTTGTTGACCAAATTGTTCTTGGCTCCGGAGCCAGTTCCTATGACCGTTTCGATGAATCCTCCGAACACATCCTTGTCGTCAGAGCCGGTATGCTCTGCTCCAAGTGATGTTTCTGCGCCGGCTCCGATACCCCCTCTGGGTCTATCGGTGCCGACCTCTGCTCCGACCATGTCGGTTCCGTCCACAGGGTTCGAGACTCGGGTCTCTTCGGTTGGGCCCAAGGGGGATACTTCGGGACATCTGTCTGTTCCGAGTCTCCCACTCAGTGCATCGGCTTGCGGGATCCCAGTACCGGTCGTGGTCTCGGAGGTCGGTCGGTCCTCGGACTCGTGGGGGACCTGCCTTCGAGGCCATGCTGAGCACGCTGGCCAGATCGTCAGCTACATCACCCAGGTCTGTCATTCCGTACCCCACCACCCCAGCGAGAGCTTCTGACACTCATCTATCCATGGACAGTAGAGCGCCAGGCCCTAAGGATACCCCCACGAGCGGTCCCCAACTTTCTGAGGGTCTCCCAGAGTCTGTGCCTGAGGAGCCTCCTAGAAAGAAATTGTGCAAGAGGAAGCACATAGACTCCCAGGATGAGTCTCTCACCTCCGATACTGACCTTGAGGAATCGGAAGGGTCCCCCAAGTCTTCCTTTGATGATGTTTCCTTCTCCGATATCCTGGATATACTGAAACAAAGAGGAGACTGGCCTTCCAAAACTCCTTCCGAGGAGGAGTCAGTATTCCTTAAGGCTTTTGGCACTTAAGCCTCCACCTCCTGGGTGTCTCCACCCTTCGACGAACTTCTTGACCTCATTTGTCGAAGAGTGTGGGAAAACCCTGATTCTGTGGAGCCCGTGCCCAGGCGTCCCAACAAATTCCTGTCCAAACCCCAGGGAAAAGAGTTTCTGTTAAAAGGAGTCCCTGTAGATGCCATGGTGGTGGTGGCCACCACCCAGAAGGAAGTTGCAGAGTCTTCCTCATCGGTCCATCCTCCTAACAAGGAGTCTAGAACCATGGACCGGTACGGGAAGCGTACCTTGTCTTCAGCAACCTTCACTTTACGGTCGCTGAATTTGTCTCACTTCACTCGGCTCCAGAGAGATCTCCTCAAAGAGTTGGGAGATGCTCTTGCAGGTAACATACCTGAGGCGGTGGCTCAGACGGTTACTGCACAGGTTTCTACCCTCAACTCCATCGCTAACTCATCCATGCGACTCATTTCGTATGCAGCCGAGGGAGTGAGTAGGGTAGCAAGCTCAGGGGTTGCCCTTAGAAGGCAAGCCTGGCTGCGCCTGTGTCACTTCGCGGAGGCCTTCAAGTCTTCCTTTAGTGACGCCCCATTTGATGGTTCCTCCTTGTTTGGGACCAAAGTGAAAGACACCCTCACCAGGTGTGAGCAAGAGGGAAAGACCCTGTCTGCTGTAGGGGTCCATTTTTCCCTTCCTTCTAGGCCTTATCCCAAGGCCCAGCGGGGGGGGGGGGTTGTTGTTCAAGAAATCACAGAGGTTTTTTCCTGCTGCACAAGGTGAACCCCCCTCCAGAGGCAGGGGAGGGGGGTTACTCAGGGAGACGTTGCCCCAGAGGCAGAGGGGGCCCCCACAATTTCGGAGACTGCGACTCCTTCCGTGGCTTTCCATACTCTCATTCCTGAGTGTGTGCCCGTCTGCGCTTATCCGGAGCCAGTCGGGGGTCGAATTTCCTTATATCCAGAAGCTTGGGAGAGCATTACCCAGGACCGATGGGTATTAAGGATAATTTCCGGAGGTTACCTCATCCCATTCTCTTCAGTACCCCCGCCAGTAAGAAAATTCCCAGACGTTCCACCCAGTCAAAGGGAACAAGCAGTCTCAGAGGTCTCTCAGCTGCTAGAAAAAGGAGCCATCCAACGATTCCCCTCAGACCAAATCGGATTAGGGACTTACTCAAGATTCTTTTTCGTGCCGAAAAGAACAGGGGACCTGAGACCCATACTAGATTTCAGTCAACTCAACAATTACGTACACAAGTCCAAGTTCCGTATGGTCACACTACAGTCGATTCTCCCATTGTTGGGAGAGGAAGTATGGATGTGCTCCATCGATTTCAAGGATGCTTACTACCATGTCAAAATGGACAGAGCATCCAGGAGTCACCTACGCTTCTGGCTGGGAGCCAGTCACTTCCAGTTTCGAGCCCTGCCCTTTGGTCTCACCACAGCCCCCAGGGTGTTCACCAAATGTATAGCAGTGGTGACGGCTCACATGAGACATCAGGGATTCTAGGTGTTTCCGTACCTGAATGACTGGCTCCTTACCGCCCCCACCAGGCATCAACTAGTTCAGACCAGGGAAGCTACCATCAGTCTATGTCACCAATTGGGCATAACAATAAACTGGGAAAAATCTGCCTTATTGCCCTCACAGCGTGTCACCTTTATAGGAGTAGAGTTGGACACCATTCGAATGCGCGCATTCTTACCACAAGAAAGGATCACAGTATTGCAACAACAAATACACATGCTAATGCCCCTGAGACAAGCGAAGGCAAAACTGGTTCTACAACTCCTAGGGACCATGGCGCCAACTATCATGTTGGTCCCTCTAGCAATATTACACATGAAACTTCTTCAATGGCTCCTCTTTGTCCAATGGTCTCTCCAAAGACTCCCACTATCTCATCCCATCTTACTCACAGACAGGTGCAAGCAGGACCTCCATTGGTGGCTGTGCACCAACAATTTGAACGGGGGAAAGCCCTTCATTCCTCCCATCCCTGTTGCCATGGTGACCACGGATGCCTCCCAGATGGGGCGGGGGCATTATCTCGGCAGGACAGTCCAAGGCACGTGGCAGGAACACAAGATACATTTGCATATAAACATCCTGGAGATGAGAGCAGTGCTTCTTGCATTGCAGGCACTTCAGGAAGTTCTTCCTCTAGGGACTATTGCGATACACTCAGACAACAGGTCAGTAGTGTGGTATCTCAACAAGCAAGGGGGAACCCGGTCTTACCCCCTATGCAGAGAGGCTATGCGAGTGTGGCATTGGGCAATAGCTTCCCAACGGTTTCTGGTGGCAATGCACATTCCGGGGAAGTCCAGTGTAATAGCGGACATGCTAAGCAGAGCAATACTTATGCCTTACGAGTGGTCCCTGAATCGCCTGGTTGCAGAGCGAATCTTCAGCAGATGGGGTCAGCCTTGCTGCGACCTTTTTGCCAGCCCTCTCAATGCGAAATGCAGCAACTACTTCACGCTGATCCCCCCCACAGGGGGAATCACCCAGGGACGCTCTGGTTCACGATTGGCCCTCCGGTCTGCTTTATGCTTTCCCTCCGTTTCCCCTTCTCTCAAGGATGATTCAGAAAGCAGAATGATTCTGATTGCCCCACACTGGCCTCATCAAGTATGGTTCCCCTTTCTTCAACCATACATTGTGGACACTCCTTGGATTCTGGACCCTCTACCAGATTTACTGGCACACGTCTGGACAGTTCCACCCCTCTCTGAGGACACTCCAGTTGACAGCCTGGCTACTCCACTTCCATCGCTAGTCAGACGTCATAACTTTTCACCAGAAGTGGTCCATATATTATCGTCCTCTCATAAGCCATCCACTAGAAAGATTTACTCTAGCAAATGGAAAAGGTTCTCTATCTGGGCTCATACTAGAGGCATTGATCCTTACACAGCTCCAATAAATTCAGTTCTGGAGTTCTTGTCTATGCTGTTCTATCAGGGGTCCGCATCAGCCACCATCAAAGTTCAGCTGGTGGCGATATCTAATTTGCACGAAGCGAATGAACCTAGTCTTATGGCACACATACTATGCAAAGCATTCCTTAAAGGTACTCTGTTGCTTCGTCCCCCAGTGTCCGAACCTGTCATGCCCTGGGATCTCAATTTTGTTCTACAAGCCCTTACTCTACCTCCATTTGAGCCTGCAGCTACCTGTGAATTAAAATTCTTGACATGGAAAACAGCATTCTTAACAGCAGTCACTTCAGCGAGGCGGGTTTCAGAAATTCAAGCCCTCTCCATCAAACCCCTATATTTGATCTTCCATAAAGATAGGGTCTCTCTTAGACCAAATCCCTCGTTCCTTCCTAAAGTGGCTTCCGTGTCTAACATGAATCCAGTCCATCGAGCTGCCGGTGTTCTTCCCCCACTTTTCTAACAAGGCAGAATTTAGATTTCACCAATTGGATGTACATAGACATTTACGTTTCTATCTACACCGGACAAAAGATATCCGCAAGTCTGACCAACTCTTTGTCTCCTTTTCGGAAAACCAATTGGGCTCTCCGGTATCCAAGGTCACGCTGTCTAGATGGATAGCCAGTTGTATCTCTTTCATCCATTAGGCAGGAGGTAAAAATTTGCCATTTCCAGTCAAGGCACATTCTGCGCGGGCTGTTTCTACATCCACAGCCTATCAAGCTAGATTGTCGATGGATGATATATGTGCTGCAGCTACTTGGGCTTCTCCTCACACCTTTGTTTCTCATTACAAATTGGACGTGGTCTCCAGGGGCAGATCTTCCTTTGGCTCCACAGTTCTCAGGAGAATTTTCCTATGAGCCACCCAGGATGTAGGTGCTAGGGACGCTGTCCCATACATAACATCAAGAAGTTAGGTACTCAACATTACGTTCGATGTATGCAGTCCATCTTGTTTCACATTCTTACTTACCCTCCCATCTTCCCCTGCCTGGAGGATTTGGAGGTTAGGTTGTCACCTGCAGAGTCCCTTTGATTAGTTATTGTTTATATGGATGTGAGGTGTGTATGAAATACATATGTTGTTTCGCAGCAAACTTGATCTGGGGATATGGAGCAGTGCACCATGGGATACCTTCTTAGCCCAGCCAATGAGAGACTTTGAGCTAGTAAAATTGGCTGAGTCGGAGCCGATATTCGGCTCTGAACCCATGGGTAAGAATGTGAGGTGAGATGGACTATGTACATCGAACGTTATGGTGAGTGCATAACTTCTTGTTTTTTGCCATTAATGCTTCATGGTGGTGCTTTGCTGTGGGCAGTTTTGTCACAGTATTTTATGCTAAAGTTCTTAGTCTGTATCTACCACTGCCAACCTAAAGAAGCCACCAGTTTGGGTATGTTTCCCTTCTGTGAGAGAGACATTTCTGTGATGTGTGTGAGGAAATGTTTTCTTTTGCTGAGTGCACCTGTGTTTGATCTACTGTATTTCTCTGGATAATTGCTATAGTGTAATCACTGCCGCAGTTGAAGGAATGATAGCTGTAGCCAAGTCATTCCGTATGTTAAGGATAGTTCCACCATTAAAATAACTTCCAGGATGAGGACCCAGTGGAATATCTTGTGTTTATGGACAGCAGGAGGGGTGAGACCAAGCTGACTGGCCAGGATCCCTTCAGCCTAGCTGACATAAAAGATCTGAAAGCCTTCTTGGACATGTAGCAATCCAAGCATCAAGATTTTGAAAAGGTATTACTTACAAGAATAAATGTAGTTCTTGGTGATTTTAACACCGACTGACACCTCCACCCCTCCCCACTCATATAAACTTAATCTGGATTTAAACAGACCATAACCTCTCCCACTAGGATAAACAAACCAACCAACAAGGAAAGTATCCTAGACTGGACCCTAGTTAATAACCAACTCCAACTGTACACAGCTGGTACTCTCCCTGATGACCTCAGCGACCATTGCCTAACCTATATCATAAAACATAAGGCAGGAAACCTTCACCAGCTCAAAAACTTTGATGCTGCTATATTCCAAAATGAATTAAAAGCAGTTGACTGGTCAAAACTAAAAAAATCTGACATTAGAGGAGGCCATAGATCACTTTAACACTAAATTCCTAAGTATCCTTGATTCCCATGCTCCAGCACGTACAATAAAAACTAGATCATATACAGCACCATGGTTCACAAAAGATACCAAAGCAAAAATCAAAACTAGAAACAGAGCCTGGGCCAGCTGGAGAGCAACCAAAGCCCCACTTGACCATCTAAAATATCGTCAACTCAGTAATGATACAAAAAAATCTATTTTACTGGATAAAAAAAGCTTCTACCAAAATCTCCTACAAAAACACCACAGCAACCCTCAAAAGTTTGGGCAGCCTTAAACCAACCGCGGCTAACTACACCCATAGTTCCCCAGAGACCATAGCTTGCACCTTTAATAACTTTTTCACTGAAACAATCCAATCCTTAGCAAATGAACTAACCCCCTCTAACTTAAACCACATGCCTACTCTACCTAATAATCACCCGGAATTTAGCTTCCAACCAATATTCATTAGTTTTTTCAAAACACTTCTAAAAAAACTAAAACCTACCACCCTTATTGCTGACCTCCTCCCTGCAGAGTACCTACAAATAGCTGCAGATGCCATTGCATATCCCATATCTATCCTCATCAACAGAACCTTATCCGAAAATGCTATCCCCTCCCTCTGGAAAATATCTCACGTCATCCCACTCCATAAAGGTGGTAGCTCCTCAGACATATCCAACTATAGACCCATTGCCATTCTTTCCTCACTAGCCAAAATAATGGAGAAATGTGTACACAAGCAACTAATGCAATACCTTTCACAGAATAACTTACTATCCAACTCCCAGCATGGTTTCAGGCCATACCACAGCACCACCTCAGCCCTCCTTTCCTGTACTACTGCCATAAACCAAAACAGGAATGACAATAGGCTAACCTCTGCCCTCTTTCTTGACCTATCAAAAGCCTTTGACATGGTCAGCCATGAACTTCTCATTCTTTCACTAAAATCTATTTCCCTCAACAAGCCTGCTATCCAGTGGTTCCAGTCCTACCTGACTGGTAGACAGTAGGCGGTACTATGGCAGGGCAAACTCTCCAGCCAGTTACCTGTCACACTTGGTGTCCCTCAAGGGTCCATACTAGGTCCACTACTCTTCTCTATTTTTATCAGCAACCTCCACACTGCTATCCCTAAAGCCACCTGCATTCAATATGCAGATGATTCCACTCTCAACTGCTCAGCCAGCTACCCAGCTGACTTGCAAATCTTAACCCAAAATACATTTAACACTATCGAGAACCGGATCACCAACCAACGCCTACTTCTGAACCCCAGTAAAACTAAACTTCTACTTTTCTCTCCCACTAGTACATCCAACACACTTTCATTCTCTCACATCTAACAATGGTACCACTATTTCCCCAGGTAATCACACCAAACTGCTAGGGGTTATCATAGACAATAATCTCCAATTTGACCTACAGGTCAACAAAACCATACAGACCATCAATAAGAAGCATGGATCACTGTATAGAAACAAGACATTTTTAACCCTACTGGCTAGGACTGCAGTCACCCTATCACACCTACTCTCTACTCTTTTATATGCCTTGCCTGTACTCTCAAACCTCAACAAATCTGAATTAGGTGAGCTGTCCCATAGCTACAATCATTTTTCCAGATTCGCCACTGGCTCCACGTATAGAACCCACCACTGCCAGAACCTTAAACAACTAGAGTGGCTAGAACTGCCCAGCTTAATTCAATTCAATGAACTCTTAATAGCGCACAAAATTTTGTACCACCCTGAGGATACCCCCTCACTTAAAAATATTATTAAGCCATATAGCAACCTAAGATCCCTACGGTCAGCCGATAAACTACTGGTCCAAACCCACAAAGCTAATAACTCTGCTGGTGAATCCCTATTTGCCAACTTCATTGACAAAACCTGGAATTCGTTGCCAAACTATATAACCCTACAATCATCCAAAAGTCTCTTCAAAAAAAACCTCAAACCATATCTCAAAGTGAATTGGCTATGCCCATGTACCAACTCTGATTAAGTTATAAACTAAAATCATATTCTGCAGTTATCATAACTTGCAACTACATCACCAAGCTCTGCTTGCAATCTGATGTCTCTTACTTTTAATTGTCTGTCCATGAGAATTATGAGTCCCTGCACCCATTGTATATAATCACTTTGTTTTTATAATTGTTTGCTAACTTCTGTGTAATCTATGTAAGTTTGTCTATGTGGAGCTTTTCTTCCCGGGCCTCAACTGAAAATGGACATGTATCCAGTTGGATTATCCCGGTAAACAAATGTAAATAAATAAATTTTATAGCTGGATTTATTTTCATAGCAAAATAGTAAGATCACAATTATGTGACTTAAAGCTTATAATTAACATATGGTTAAATCCTGATGGTCAGCATTCTAAAATAAAATATTTTGAATTTGCGATAACATTGTAATGCCTCTGAAAACTGTGGTCTCTGAAAAGCATGTAATTAATTATATTTTGTCTATGTAATTTGATAAATTGTGTGCTAGAGCTGTTAAAACTATATCCTGTTACTGTGCTACTGCAAAGTTCAAGTGCAGTGTCTTAACTGGTAGTAGGGGGCTTGAAGGACAGCTACACCCAGAGTGTATGGTCATGCCCAGAAAATGATAGTGTGCATGTAGGAAGACAGCCCCTACTCATAAATCTGTTGAAGTAGTATGCATTCATGAAGCTAAGAATATGCCATTACCTAGTTAGAAATACAGTGTTTAAGAAGCTAGTTTTCTCTGCTACTCTAGTATCACTTTTAACTCAATTTATGAATAGGGAAAGATTTTCTGCACTTTGTGGACATAAACCTACTTAGTGTGGGTACAGGAATTAGTAAGCAAGTAAGTATAAGAGGGGTGCAACCACATTGTTCCATCATTTTAGAAAGCCCTAAAGTTGCAAACATTTGAGTAAGGATAATGAGAGAAGAACATGCAGACTGTAAAGACCAGAACCAATACAAAGAAGGGATTTACATACACTCTGAATGTGTTGCAAAGAAGAGAGCAAATGTGACTTGCAGAACTGAAAGGAAGGGATCACTCAATGAAACAGTGACTTCTGAGGGAATGAAGTTAGGAAGTATGAAAAGTGCCCACCTGATCGGAGTTTTAAATTTTTTTCCAAGCTGAAACAGAAAGCCACAGAGGTGGAGAATTTTAAGCAGCAGGTGAATGTTGAGGAGCATTTCACCAGTGAAAGGGAAAGTAGTAGTACCTGGTCAGAATTCTGCACTCATTTCTTTAAGTCTAAGTCAGAAAATTAAAATAGAGAGAGAGAGACTGTAGACAAAAGGTATCTGAAAGTAAAGGGGAATAAAGCTGAAAATAAAATGTATTCTGAGGTACCTTTTTCAGAGGCAGAACAGCAAAAAGAGGAAATAGTGGTGTATTCATTCCTCTTGAGATACAGAAAAACAATATCAAATGAGAAGGTAGTGTATATTAAGAAACAAGATGACACTGGACAGAGCTATGAGAACATTCCTGTTGAGACAAAGTGAAGGAGCTGTAATATATATATATATATATATATATGTATATGTATATATATATATATATATATATATATGTATATATATATATATATGTATATATATATATATATATATATATATATATATATATATATATATATATATATATATATATATATATATATATATATATATATATATATATATATATATATATATGTATATATATATATATATATATATATGTATATATATATATATATATACATATATATATATATGTATATATATATATATATATATACATATATATATATATATATATATATATATATATATATATATATGTATATATATATATATATGTATATATATATATATATATATATATATGTATATATATATATATATATATATATATATATATATATATATATATATATGTATACATATATATATATATATATATATATATATATATATATATATATATATATATGTATATATATGTGTATATATATATATATATATATATGTATATATATGTATATATATATATATATATATATATATATATATATATGTATATATATATATATATATATATATATATATATATATATATATATATATATATATATATATATATATATATATGTATATATGTCTATATATATATATATGTATATATGTCTATATATATATATATATATATATATATATATATATATGTATATATATATATATATATATATATATATATATATATATATATATATATATATATATGTATATATATATATGTATATATGTATATATGTATATATATATATATATATATATATATATATATGTATATATGTATATATATATATATATAT
>NC_056741.1:1677985408-1678087908 GCF_019279795.1 Protopterus annectens
TTGGTTTAGTGTTGAGTAATATTATTGGTTACTGTACTAACAGATGATTCTACTGTATTTGTAATACAGTTATGCATTTGTAACATTATTCTGATGAAGTTCAACTATCAAGAATGAATGAAAGCGCTTAATTATCAAACTCAGTGTCCGTGTCGTTTCTTCTACTTCATTATATTATGTTTTTTATTGTTTTTACAATTTAATTCTATTTTCACTGTATAGCGACATCTGTGGTGTGGTGTTGAAGATTTAGTTTATATATGCTCTTTCGTCTTCCAACAGTTTCAGTTATTTGAGAATTTATATGTATATATTTATATATATAGATATAGATATATATTTATATTTTATATATATATATATATATATATATATATATATATATATTTTTTTTTTTGATATATGTATATATTTATATATATATATATATATATCTGGCAAAGAATTTCCATGATGTCTCCAAAGGAGACACCTTTGGGTGGACATCTGCGGGACCCTTCTCCTTCATCAAGACTGGTGTCCTGAATGAGAGATTCCAAAGGGAAATCCAGGTGTCTCTTTTTACATGTAGGCTTGCCAGGAACCTCTTTGTTGGGATGTTCCAGAGAGGTATCAGAAGAATCAAGGGTTTCCACCTGGAAAACAGACTGGAAGGCCTTTTGGGCAGGCTGTCCCACAGAGGACAGAGTAAATGTCTCGGGCACAGAAGCACCTAAGGAGGGACCGGAATCTGAATTTTTCACCAGAAGGGTGGTTGGTCTTCCAAAAACCTTAATCCAGAGGAATCATTGTTTCTGGAAGCTTTTTGGTCAGGCCCAGCTCCTCCTTGGTTTTCTCCCCTTGGGGATCCCCTTATTGACCTTGTGTCCCATAGGACATGGAAGGAACCAGACACATTGAACAGATCCCTTAGTGTCCCAATAAGACCCTTAGTTCCATTTCTGACCGGCCATATTGAGCTAAAAGGATCCCAGTCAATGCCATGGACATTGCAGCTGCCACCAAGAAGGAGCTAACCCAACAGTGCTCCACTGTCCCTTCCCCTAACAGGGAGTCTTGGCCCTTGGACAGTTTGGAAAGCAGATTTATACTTCAGCTGTCTTCACTTTGTGAGAACTGAACTACCTGGCGCACGTAACCAGGCTACAGAGGGACTTCGTTAACAAACTCTCTGGCTCACTCCCAGGGTCCATTTCTGCTAAGGATCAGAAATCGTATTCCTTGAGAATGCCCACTCTGAAATTTATTTCCAACATGTCCATAAGGTTAATCTCACATGCAGCAGAGGGTGCCTCACCTGCATCCAGATCAGGCATTGCTGTCTGTCAGAATTTATGTAGGCCTGGATATGGCTGTGTGATTTCTCGGAACCCTACACGATTTTTTTTGTTGATTCTCCTTTTGATTGACCGACCCTGTTAGGTCCAACAGAATGTGGCTTTACACACTCTTCCAAAGTGAAAAGGATGGAAAGACCTTGTCTGCCATCAGGACATGTAATGTCAGAAAAAACACTGCTGAGGTTGGATTCACAACTGACACTTTATTAAAAATGTATATGAAAAAAAATGGTTGATTGAGCGCTTTCTTCCCTTTCCATAGGGATTTCATCAGAATCAATACACAACCCCATAATCCTTCATTTATACCTTATGGCTATGACATCATAATTAATTAATTAATAATTACATTCAAAATCTTAACCAACAACTTGTATAAAAACATTTTAACTGTGTTTAGTACATATAAAAACTTAAAATACATAAATTAGTTAAGAAACATCTATAAAATTACAAATTACAAATTACAAACACATATTTTCTACCTAAAAAATCATTTTCCATTTGTGGCTTTTTTATTTAAAATAGGTTTAATTGAAATCACTTCATTCAACCCATGCAGCTGACCAGCTTGTAGTCTAATTTGCCACCGTGTTTCTTTCTCTTCTATGTGGCTTCTATAGTCACCACCTCTTGGTTGCTGTACCACTTTTTCTAAAATGGCAAAATTAAATTCAATAAAACTGTTACAACTTAAAGAATGCTCAATCAACCAATTTTTTTCATATACATTTTTAATAAAGTGTCAGTTGTGAATCCAACCTCAGCAGTGTTTTTTCTGACATTACAGTGGACTTTGGCACTGTTGGACTCATTATCAAATTGTTATTGCCATCAGGATATGCTTCTCTACCCCACAACAGTCCTTTTCTTGGAACCATTGTGGAGGTAAGAAGTTGTGGTTCCTTAAGTCACAGGGTCCTTTCTAGGATTCACCAGGGGACCTTACTCCTAGAGGCCAGGGAGATGCTTATAATAAAAGATGACGCCGTCTTGGCAGAGGGGGTCCGTTGAATCATGGGTCTCTAGATTCTTTCTCGGACAGGCCCAATCAGCAATCCTAAAGGATTGGCCAACTGCTGTACTCTGGAAGCAGTCGGGTGACATTTGTCTCTGCACCCAACAGCCTGGGAAGCCATCACAAAAGACCATTGGTTGTTAAATATATCCAGATGTTATTCTCTACTCTTTTTCCAAACACCTCCCCCAAGGAAGATCCTGCCTGCAGTCCAACCCATTCAGTGAGAGTCTGCAGCATCAAAGATTATGAAGCTGCTCTCAAAAAGATTCATCCTAAGCATCACCCCAGACCAGATCAGATCCAGCTTTTACTCAGGATTCTTTTTATTGCCAAAAAAGTCAGGACACCTCAGCTCCATTCTTGATCTTACACTCCTCAACAAGTCTATTGCCAACTCAGAGTTCCAAATGGTCATGCTACAGTCCATTCTGCCCTTCCTGCAGAAAGATGATCGGATGTGCTGCATAGACCTTCAGGACGCATTCTATCACATCATTATGAACAGGCACTCCAGAAGGTACCTCTGCTTCAGGCAGGGAGCCAGTCACTATCAATTCCGAACACTGCCCTTTAGTCTCACCACAGCCTCTCGGGATGTTCACCAAATGCATGGCTGTGGTAGAAGCTCACCTGAGATGCAAGAATTCCAGGTGATTGGCCATTAACTACTCCCACCAGGCATCGACATCTTCAAGCCAGAAAATACCTACTACATCTTGCTTTGATTTTTGGCATCTGTATGCAAACCCCATCTGATTCCTGTCCAGGTTATAGACTTTATCGGAGCTCGCTTTGACACCCCTCGGTACTTATCTCTGCTTACTCCCGACAGAATCTCCAGTCCGAGATCCCATGTCAGACAGATTATGTGCACTCCTTCGGCCCAAGCCAGTCTCATTCTTTGGCTTTGGGGTCCATGGTGGCAACAATCACCCTAGTACTCTTAGGCCACCTGCACATTAGAGTGCTTTAATGGAACCTAGCTGTACAATGGTCAGTTCTCTGTAACCCTCTTAACCACCGTATTAGGATCTCCCAGGCATGCAAACAGTCTCTCATCTGGTGGATGCTATCAGAGGACCTGCTCTAGGGCCAGCCTTTTGTTCTTCCTCCCCCCTCGGCCAGTGTGACCATGGATGCTTCCCAACTGGGGTGGGGGTCACTATCTGGGACAGACAGTTTAAGGCACTTGGTCCCCTGTAGACCAGTTTACATATAGATGTTCTAGAGATGAGAGTGATGTTTCTCGCGTTGCAAGCCCTCCATTTCTCTCTCCCCACTGGAACTATTGGGATTCAGACAGACAACATGTCGGTAGTCTGGTACATCAACAAGCAAGGGGGACCAGGTCTTACCCCTTGTGTCAAGAGGACATGAGGTTGTGGCAATGGGTGATCTCTTCAGGTTGCTTTCTCATAGTAATGCACATTCCGGGGAAGTCAAATATTCTAGTGGACAGGCTCAGCAGAGCCATCCTGATGCCTCACAAGTGGTCTCTAAACCCTGCAGTGGCAAATATGATCCAGAAGTGGTGTCAGCCTTGCTGTGGCTTGTTTGTGTCTCCCTCCAACACCAATTTTTTTGCCTTGATCCCTCTGCAGGGACAATCACTCAGAGATGCTCTAGTCCATGCTTGCCCCCCCCAATCTACTTTATGCCTTCCCTCCTTTCCTAAATTTCTTCAGAAAACACTCACCTGGTCTGTCTACTGTGGACTCTAGATCTTTGTCCAGATCTGTTGTCTCATCCCTCAGGGCACTCCCATCCAGATTTCCTGAACCTGGAATTATCCGCTTGGTTTTTCCACTTTCAGTGATGGCTAGAAATCCCAGGCTTTCCTCTCCAGTTTGAAAAATTTTGTTTGGGGCACACAAACCTTCCACAAGAAAACTTTATGCCAATAAATGGAAGATGTTCTGTATCTGTGGCCATCAGAACAATTTAGACTCTTTCTCTGCACCAGTACCTGCAGTTTTGGACTTTTTGGCTCATCTTTTTAATACTGGTGCAAGTTTTTTCTATTGTTAAGGTACAACCTTCTGTCATTTCTAATTTTCATTTTAGAATGAACTCTTTCTCTAGCCTCATCTAAACAATGCAAGGCTTTCCTGAAGGGTACCTTTTTCTGCATCCTTCCATCAAGGAACTTGACTTTCCTTGAGACCTTAACTTAGTTCTTCAGGCTTTAGTCTCATCTCCTTTTGAGCCTGCGGTGAAAATAGACATAAAGTTCCTTACCTGGAAAACTATTTTCTTCGTGGCCATCACTTCATCTAAGAAGGTTTCATTACTACAAGTCTTGTCTTGCAAACCTCCATATCTTACCTTCCATAAGGACAGAGTCACCTTGCATACTTATTCCTCCTTTTTACCTAACTTAAACCAAGTCATTAATCTTCTAGTCTTCTTTCCTAACTTTAAAAGCAAGAGAGAGTATCTTCTCCATTCATTGGATGTGCATAGACAACTTCGCTTTTATTTGGACAGGACTAAATCTTTCAGAAAATCTGATCAACTTTTCACATCTTTTCCTACGTCCAGATTAGGTAAACCAGTTTCCAAGGTTATGCTAACCCATTGGATTACCAGTTGTATCAAACTTCATTATTTGTCCGAGTACCCATATTAAAGCCTATTCTACCAGATCTGTTTGTACTTCTTCAGCTTTTTGTTCCAAGCTTCCCATAGATGAAATTTGTGTAGCGACTACATGGTCCAACCACCGTACCTTTATTTCCCATTACAAGCTGGACATTATCTCCAGGTCCAGGGCATCCTTTGTTCCGCTGTGCTCTGGAATATCCTTCCTTGAGGACCTCCCAAGTTCTTTAGTAGTTGGAGACACTGTCCCGTAGGTTGAAAAGCAAATGAAAGAAACAACATCAGAAAAAAATGTTATGTACTTCTCATAATGTTCCATCTGTGTTGTTGCCTCACATTTGCTCTTCAACCTTCCCTCCCTCCATCCCCCTGCCTTTTCTAGGACCTCACAGATATTGTTCTGGACAGATACTTCTGTTTCTCTTGAGTTCCTGAAGTATCCTAGCTTGGCTAATTATTCTATGTAATGTCTCCTGCCTTTGGGTGTTCTGTTTTTGTGATATGCTGGGTTGCGACAAACTTGATCTGAGGGATTTGAAGGAGAGGGACATCATGCGTAGTGGAAGAGCTCGGATGTTGGAGCCTGCAGCTTTGGTAAACATCCAAGTTGGATCCGATGCTCAGATCTGAAACCCATAGTTTGAAGAGCAAATGAGAGGCAACAACACAGATGGAACATTATGGTGAGTACATAACTTTTGTATGTGGGTGGGAGTCTGTTCCACAGCAGCGGTATCCTCTGCGAAATATACCTGACCCTCCAAACCATTCTGTTGATACTGCAGAAGAGATTTCGATCCATAGACCAAGTATTTCTGATGCCATTTGAGTTTCTGGTGTGCAGTACATCCATCAGTAATGGGTCAGAGAATGTCTTGTATGCCAGACACAGGTCACCTCTTAGCAGTCCATAGACTATGGAGTATAGTGACAGGGCTTTAACTCGTTCCATGTAGGATTAAGTTATTTCTGCAGGCATTTCAGAAGCTGCATGTGTCTGGACAGATACCTGCCAAAGCTGGCATTATATTAAATGATTGGCCAAAAGAGGGCTAAGTAAAGGGGACAGTGACATCCCTAGATCAAGACACACTCCCTTTGTTTATAAGCTGTGCAGTATAGAAAGACTTTCTTACAACAATACAGAGCTGGTGGATGAAAGTTAGGTCACTGTCCACATAAGTTCCCAAATCCCAAACAACTGGGTCACCTCTTAGGGATGTCTTGTCAATGTGGTAGCTCCCTGGGGTAGATGACTTCTCAAAGGATACAATAATGCAATTTTTGGCACTTAGTGTCAGACTATGATTTTGACACTAGTTATTTATTTGAGACAAACCTTCCTGTATGATGTCATTTGCAGATAACTACTCCAGGCTTGCAGTTTTCTGCAAACTTAGTTAGCCAGGCTATTTGTACAACATTGTTTCAGTCAGGGCATTCTTGTCTTCCCAACTGATCCCTCTAGTGTTAGGAACTGACAAAGTAGCCAGTATGTTGACGTATATGCAATTTATGTATGTATACAAACACATATGTATTTGTATATGTGCTGCTGAAATAGCCAGTTGGTAGTTGCCCGTGAATCATATCTGTTCCTCTTCACTTGATAAAATTAGTGAAGGCTACCTAGGTCTCACATTCAGTCATAAATCCTTTCACCCTCAGAGACTTCAAAGTCCAGCAAATTGCAACCATTTTGAAGTAATTTAGAAGTGGAAAACTACTAAATGCACTAAAAACTCAAATGTAGGTACATTCTCTGATCAGGAATAGTAAAAGGCATCTAAAAAGGCAATAAATAAAACATATGAATAATTAACATCCTGATGAAAGTGAAGGCATAAACACCAAAACCAGAAAACAGAAAATAAAGCATTGTATGAAGGGACATAAAATGAACAAAATATGAATCAAATCACACACACACACACACACACACACACACACACACACACACACACACACACACACGCAGAGATACATTTAAACAGAAAAACATCATACCTCTGAACTGTTTATTATTTTATAGAAAGTCCAGATTTTTGTCTCTTAGTTTTGGTCTGCTTCTTGTAAAACTATTGGTATTCTGATTAGTCATTGAGGATTGCAGCCACTAAATAATGACAGACTGCATATTTTAGGAAATGTGTGTTAATGCAAAGCGTATTATTCTAGCAACCTTCTAAGTTTATAAAAGCAATTTTTAAAATTGATCTGTATTTTTGGGTGTTTGTCACTCATTATTTTTGGTGTTATACCCAATTCTTGCACAAACAGATTATGAAATACGAGATCAACACACACAGACACACACACACACATATACATATATATATATATATATATATATATAAATGGAAATTGAGTAGAAAACCTTTGCTAGCCATTGTTTACTTGTCCTAAGAGGTAAATTTAAAGATACGGTACACACAAATAAATCGCTGCATAAATGCAAATTCATAGTAAACTAGCAGTAAGGCATGTGTAAAAATTACCATAGAAACCCAGTTAAATAAGACAAGTATATCATCAGCTAAATCAGCATGAGAAAAATTATGGGAAGAAGCTTTCTTGTTTATATACAACTGTCTTTCAGTTATTGGGAGTTGTCACTAAATTGATACCCCTTGTGAATATTTTTGAGGCTACTATAAGCTTGCCAACAGCTAAAATGTTTAGAATTATGATGTATGTATTGGGAAGCATTACCTGTTACAAATATGTGTCAGTTTAATTTCATAGACTTGTCACCAAAATTATTACTCTTGCATCTCTTTTCGATTCTTTGTTATGTTTACAAAGTAGTGTGCTACTGATATCTGAGCCTTCTCATTGAGGTTCTTTCATGTACCAGTACTTGGTCATACAGGCTGAACAAACAATTCAGTATAACTCTAAACCACCATAAATTTCATGTGCAAATTATGTATGCAGTTTCATGCAGCACTATCTGTTACTGTAACTGCCTCACAAACTAAACTTCCTGTTATGCTAAAAAAGGATCATCAGTTTATTATGATTGTTAGATTACTTAAAAAATGCTGTCTCCGGGAGTTACAACACGTGAAGGACTGCTACTGTGGACAGTTTTCTCCTGTCATGGTCCCTTCTTCAAGGACTTAAGTAACTTGTTTGTTCATTGGTCACTATATTATGTTCCTGCAACATAACAGTGCAACTCTTGAGCAGAAGCAGCCTCCCTGTTACCCGCTGAGGTGGTAAGGCAACAATCAGTTGTGGGGAATTAGTAGATGGCTGTTTTATGTAGGATTCTGTGCATTGAAGTATCTTATTTAATGTAGCGAGTTTTCTACAGTTCAAGTTCTATTCCCTTTTGCATCCTTAGAGAAGGCATTCAGTAGTTCAGTTTATCTTCTATAAGAGCAGCATCTCGTTCTTTTCATTAACAGCTGGGCGTTGATATACAACATATAGGTTGCTGCTGGCAGCCATAAGAAATGTTGGGTGTTCTCATCTGTATGCCCAATGGCTTACAGAACCCCGTTTTCCCCATCCCCCCTTCTGCCATGTTACTAACTCTTTCTCTAAGGTCTACCTCAGACATTTCAGATATGTATGATTACTTTGAGGGAATTACATATTTAGAGATGCAACACACTCATTTACTGACTCTCACAGTATGGGGTGTCTCATCTTTTGCTAAAATGAGCAAATACCCACACAGACTGACCACCAGAGGTTTTGATTGGCTGCCCACCCCACTCTCCTCCCATTCACACCCCCAGTCAACTCAGCAGCCTTACCTTTATAGATAACACATTCCTCCCACTCCCTGAATCTACCCTTCACCAATCCGTGTAAATACTTACCCAGTACATCTTTCTAAGAACACCCTCCTTTCATTTCTAGAAAGGTGAAAATCAAAAGATAAAGAATTCTTCCCCCTTCTTAAACTAGTTTACTTACTCGACTCGTAATATCTTGTACACCAAAACAACTACTCTATAACACTTTCACAAAATTATTACCTTCTGTTCACACAAGTACTCCAACCAGTACTTTATTAAAACCCTCATTCCAGTACCAAATACAGTTTCCTGCTTTGTAAAATACAAACTCCCCCCATACACACAACTTCAGCCATCATAAAGATGTTTGTTGTGATTAGTTTCTTCCATCCTTTCTGACCCACAGCATCAACTGCACATTTTCCATCAAGACCACAAGTAACTGAACAAAATTCTACCATCCATTATTTTCCAGATACCATTCCTTCATTTTTATGCTTTGTACTACCAATAGGGAATTCAAAGTTTTGCTATCTATATACCAAGTTTGCTCAAATCAAACTAAGGTACAACAAATCTCCTAGAATGCATATATGCCACTGTATAGACATTTTCTGTCATTCGTGGATTGTGTTGTTATACAAAGACATGGAGCTCTGATTGTAATTTTTTTGTCATTTGTTGTAATTGTACCATTATGTTATGGAGTTTTTCTCCCTGGGCCTCCACTGTAAATGGACCTTGTTCCAGTCGGACTTTCCCGGTAAACAAATAAATAAAATAAAATAAATCCCCCTACACAAGTTAGTCTTTCATTTCCATCATTTACACACTGAATAAATTTACACAGTTTCTTTCCACATTCTTTCAGCTTTTCAGGCATTAAATCAAATACCTCTGAATTGAAACACAATCACAGCTGTGCACTCACTAAGCCCAAGTCAATGTACAGATTATCCCGTTATCTTTCTACTGCTAGTACAAGGTAGTATTGAACTGAACCCAGGTTCAACAACACAGTGACTGGTAAGCGCCAACATCAGTTGTCAAATTCTGATTACTTAATGCATGGAGTGTCAAAATAATACTTGATTTCCATTCAGTAGACATCATAGCAATCATTGAATCTTGGATTAAAAATGCCCCCCCCCGGTCTATTACCACGTGAAAGGCTAAAACTGTGTGTTAAACAGCAGACCAAGAGTCAGAGTTGGTGAAGCCCCATGATCCTGGACAAATCAAACAAATGTATTAAAAACTGTCTCAGAAACTTGCTTCACATCTTAATATGACCCACACTGTATTACAGCCCAAGGTTCAGGACTTTACATTGCCTCTGTATACATCCAACCCTCACCTTTCAAACAAAAGTCAAAAATGTTCTAAATACAATCTCCCAAGAACAAACTATTTCTAGTCTTGGGCAAATTCAGCCTAAACCTTTTTAACAAACAACATGAAATAGCATGCTGTTCCTGGACTGCTGGAAATCTTCATTAACCCAACCAGGCCAAGTACAAAAATTAGCAATGACTCAACTGCAGACTTCCTAGCAACCAGTATCCCAGAAAAAAATTCTGACTTAACAAATCATCCTCCCTCTATTAAGTGACTAGTGTCCCATTACCTATTGCAGAACAGCACAACTCTAAAGTAAAAAAGCACAAATGATCTCCTTTAGAGTGCACTCTTCAAAATGACTCTCCGACCAACAAACCCAGCAAACCAGTTTATCCCAAACAGACTGTGCAGCCATCTTGTGCTACAGAGTCCCAGAAAAAGCAGGTAATATGCTGACCTCTGCAGTATTGACAATACAGTATATAGTCTTCCCACTCATCAGTTTGAGTCCCAAGTTAATCAAGGCATAGGCATATGCAAAAGTCGCAAAAATATGCAGCGCTGTTGGATGTGAACAATTCCTGAAAGACTTCAGCAATAACCCTCAATACTCAGATCCTCTCCCTCTAACCCAGCTGAATTCTACCTCCTTTAGTTACACGCCCTTTTCCATTTCAAAACCATCAAAACAGCAGAAATAGAAGAAACTCTAATCAAAATTACATTGCTATAGCATTTTTAATATTTTTAATATTTATAATATTTGTTTCATATATATATATATATATATATATATATATATATATATAATTACTAGGCTTTTTAAATGGCAAACAACATTGTATTCTTTATTTATTTGTCTGAGTAACTTGATTAATTATAGTGCATTGTGATTTGTTGGTTTTTAACAATGATGACAAGTGTAATTGTTTAGCAGCCTTGATTGGTTGATCTGAATTTGAAATTTTATTTATAAACTGCTGCTTTTGAATGAATTGTTTTGAAGTCTGAAGAAGTGTTGTTAAGATGTGAAAGCGCTAACTATACTGCAGTGAATAAAGTGTTTTTTATTGGCCGTGGTGAGCCTCATCTGTTTTTGTTTTGTTCCTATAAGTATCAGTTCTGAGGAGGCTTTTTATCCAGGACTGTTTGTTTTTGCTCCAAATTGGGAAAACTTGAGCAGAAATCCAGCAAACTATATTCTGGCATACAATATCTCAGATGTCCTTTCCCCAGCTTGCCAAAAAGTCAATGGGAAAGGAATTTTATTCTCAACTAGAATATGGCCTATCATCACTGATAGAATACTAAGCAACATATTTCTAATTTGAAGTGGTGTTTAAATTCATCATTATTGATAGAGTGTTGGGACACAGATCAATGAAAAGTGATTGGCATAATGTTTGGAACAAAAAATAAAAGTCTTAGTGAAATTGGGGGGATTGTTTCCACTTGGTCTTAATGAACATTTGTAATAATTGTTTAATGGGACTTAATTATTCTGTTATGTTTGGATATATAATATGTGAGATGTACTGATATGTTTTACATTCAAAAAGGCCTGTGGGTCGAAACTGGTCTGTTTTTATACATTAAAAACAAGATATTTTGCTCCAGTTGAGTGCTGGCTATGAGTGGTTTTTGATGTTGCTTTTTGAGCTTGTGCACTTGCCTTCCTTGCAGAGGTCTTGGTTTGGGGACATCCAGGATTAAGCCTGTCTAAGTAGGTATTTCATAGGGGTCGGTCTTGGGTCTGAAATTATTTGTTTACTGATTTTCCAGATTTGGTGGGTTAATAAGTTTGCATATTTTTACCAAAGTGAAGACAGTATTATGAGTAAACAAGCTTGATTACAAGGCTATTTGAATCAAATTAATGACTGGTAAAAAAAATTACACGGAGTTTAATGTTAAGAAATAAGAGGTACTATGCTTTGGTGTTAACATCCTTTCATACCATTTGCAATAAGGTACACACAAGGTGGGCTAATTATTGTAGCCGTTTAAAATTTGAAAGGAATTTACAGCTAGAAATGCTACTCTGCTATTAAAAATATGTTGCTTAGTATTCTAATTGTTAGATCAAATATTGAATACTGTGTTATAGTCTATATTGATAACTCTTGTCAGATATGAAGGCTGTAGAAGATCCAAAATACTAAATCAGTTTTAAAGATTATAAATTATAAAACCCAGACTTCAGAATCTATGTTTGGTTACAATAAGCTATGGACTTGTGAGAGGTCTTATTACGATGCATAAATGTAAGGCCAATAAAATCCTAGCAACAACTGTTGGAGTTGAATGTAACAACCATACAGTGAACACAAGAATTAAAGTTGAGTTTTTAGTATTGCCACATTGAGCAATGAAAAGAAGAGGAAATAGTTTTCAATTAAGAGCAGGAATTAGAAATGTGAATGATTTGGTTGAAAATGGAGTATACAATCTTCAGTACTACATAGCAAGCTCTTAGAAGGCTTCAAGGGAGGCTCAGAGTTTGATTTTATGTACATTATGACATTGCATTGAAGCCTGACTTGCCTTTAGAACAGAACACCATTGCTCTGTTCTTACAAAGACAAAGTAGCTGCTAATACATCAAAGAGCAGGACTAATGCTTTGATCTTTGCATTTTAGACTATTAAATCAAAACTCATTCCATGCTCTCACCATTCGATTCACAAATCGGGAAAGGATCTATATAACCTCAGATCTGAACCTAAACTTGCAACTGCTGCTCAGACCTTAACACGGTCAAAAATGCAGCAACCATGTTGCACCTTTTTATTTATTTATTTTACATTTGTTAACTGGGTTTGTCCGACTGAGCTAATTAGCCCTTTTTCAGCGGAGACCCAGGGAGAAAAGCTCCACATGTTCTACAGATTACCATTTACAAAAATAAGTAAATTATCAACAACCGGTTTACAGAAAATATTCAAAGCAACATATACATGAAAAACAAGGATTTACTACAGTAAACTAATCATTATGTCTGTCAGATTAAAATCCTCCATCATTCAGAAGGACTAACAATAGTTTTGTCACCAGACATAAAATCTTACTTTATGCAGATAGACTGTATATAATGTGCTTAGGATAGAGAAGTTAATGTTAGACAAGGTCTAGAAAGTTAAAGAAAGTTGCATAAGTTGGGAGCAGATAGAGGTGTGCATTTAGGGTTGATAAGCTGTTTAAGGGGGGTGGGTACAGAGGCAGGTCCATTGGCTTAACAGGTATTCTTTAGTGGCTAGTTTGAATTGACCAATTTGCTTGAGTGACCTGATCTCTACTGGGAGTTTGTTCCAGGCCTTGGAAGGATTATAGCTATAGAAAATACATCCTTTCTTAGTATTTAATTGACATAATTTGCTGTTTGTATGTTTGGAGCTTTTCTCCCTGGCCTGTGCTGAAAATTGACATGTATCCACTCGGACTATCCCAATTAAGAAATGTAAAATAAAATAAAAATAAATAAAATAAAATTTAGGTTTGTGGATTTGTAGCAGATCTAGGTTAGAGCTCCAGAGTGATCTAGCAGGTGAATAGTGGGAGATGACATATGATAGGGTAGGACAGTAAGAAGGCAGATAAAGGATAGAGTGGATGATCTGGAGTTGAGGGAGAAGAAGCTGTTGAGGTAGTTGTAGCCAGTTAAGGTGTTTGAGTGTGAAACTGTGATGTGATTTGTAACTTTGATGGGCTGCAAATTTGGCTATCTTGTTGAAGGTAGATTCAAGTTTGGCAAGGAGTGTGGAGTTGAGGCAAGTAAGAATTTGAGAGCTATGTAATAGACTGGGTAGGGGGTAGGCATAAGAGAGAGTTACTTTAGCTTAATTGTTGAGAAGCCTTTTTGTTGCGGTAGAGGAACCTGAGTTTCTGATGAGTATTCTTGATACAGTTGTTAATGTGTAGGTGACAGTACCAGGATGGATTTTCTATAGTAAAATTATTTTAGACATTACAACTGGTAAAATGGAGATCTGTATTTCAAACAAGAAATGTTACAGCAAACTGTCTAATGTTACAAGTTTGATAAGCTTGTAGTGCTGCTTTGTTCTGAAACAAAAGAATGGCCTTAGTTTCTTCTCTTTAGTCCATGACAGATAACAACTTGTTTGTGTAACTATGCAAATGAAGCCATGAGAAAGTATCTGAGAAATATGCTGACAGTCTCTAAATAATAATTGCTTTATTTCTACTATTAATCTAAAATATAAACTATGATTGGAAGACATTCTAAAAAAAACTTGATTTATGTATTTAATTCTGTAATTCTATTATGTTGCTGTTTGTCTAAGCTGCTATCTGTTTAAAAAATAAATATTTTTGCAAACTGCTTTCATTGTCTTAATGTCTCTGTACTAATGACAGACCATAACGAAATGAAAAACAAACTTCATAACATTTGGCAAGCCAGCCAGGAGTTCAGGAGATGCAATAGCAAAGCATTCCTTCATTGAAGGACTGATGGGCTGACCAATGAAATTAGCCAGAGTACCTCCAGAAAAAGCAGTCACAAAAACATGACGGATAAATGGGATCCCAAATCTTCAAACTAGCCAAAGCAAATAGACCTTGAAACATCTTCGGTGAATATGATGGAGGGTGGCTATGGCAGCAAGATGTCAAGTCATAATGGGATCTATCTTAATGGAAGTGTAGTACAGGTACCAGCTTCAGTATTTCATTATTAGATGCAAGGACAGTGAGTCTATGTTTTCAAAGACAAAGTAAAACAATTAAATAATTAGCACTTTTCGGTCTTGGAGAACATTAATGACATGCTATATGGCTTAATATAGAAAAGTGTAAAATGATCTCTGTCTAGGAAAAAGATAAAAAGATACATGACTTAATTTTCAACTGTTGTGCAGTCAAAAATGTGTAGGAAAAGATAAAAAAAATACATGACATAATCTTTAACTTGCAGTCAGAAACTAATAAGGTACAAACAGGCAAATAAATATAATTTCTGAAGAGTATCTGAAGATACTCATAAGCTGCCATTTAAAGGCAGGAGTCATTGTAGCTATTATGGCAAAAAAAGGTCCATAGTTTTACTTTTGTGCTTAGCCATAAACTGGTTAAAAGTTTCTAAGCAGCTGAACATATGTGAGCTTGCCACATGATCCTTGTTGTTTTGAGTTGCCATAGGAAGAAGAAGAAAAATGTGTAGTAAATTAAAATAGACAGTATTCTGCTGGTAATGAACTTCAGTGCTTCTACTCACAGATAAATTAAAACTAAACTGTGTCTGGACAGTTTTAAAAGAAAATAATAATTTCTACATTTCTGTTAGCAACATATAGACTGTGTTCCATCAATTATTAAGCTCTAAAATGTAGAGAGAGAACTTTTCACAAATTTTCAGCTATAAATTTAAACTAACAAAAAAGTTTGTTGTGAAATACAAATACACAGACATTCTTATGACAGATTGGCTGCATTTTACTGCATTTTGAAGCAAAGAAAAAAAAAAGTTTTGCACAGAAAGTAGCTTTCATATTAATAACCTTTTTCTTTCTTTTCACATGTTCTGTGTGCAGTTTTAGTTTTAAATAACAGTTACATTGGTTGTATATGAATGTCATCAGTATGCATATATTGTCATGTTTTATGTAAGAATATTTATTACTATACACACTTGTTTAAAATCTGGGATATAAGAATATAAGATAGAGTTAGAGCAGCCCAAAGAAAGGAAGGAGGCACAAAGAAGATAAAGGAGATGAGATGATAGAGGTGGGTATAACTTTGATAACAGTAAATTAAGTTTTATGAAGCAGATAGTTATAGTACAAATTTGTGTAATTATATTAACCAGTTTAATCAGGGGTGGTGCAGAGAAAGAACCATTTATCTGTCAAGAGTTGCTTCAGTTGGCATTTAAAGTCTTTCAGGTTGCAGACAGTTCTTAAGTTGAGTGGGATGGTATTGCAGCTATTAGCAATGCAATATGAAAACTTCATTGTTAGGTTTTGTTATGATTTGTCAATGGATTGTAAAGGTCTATTAGTAGTGTAAAATTGAATGGTGGAGTGAAGAGGTGTTTTTTTTAAGGTTGTGCAGTAGTTTGAAGGTTGTGGTTAATTGTAAGTACAATAGAATATTTAATTTGAGCCAGTGTTGTTGTTTTAGTGAGAGACTGTGATGTCATCTATTGTTATTTGGTTGCAAATTTAGCTACTTTATAGTAACATTGTTTTATTTATTTTTTTAATCAGTTATATTTAGGTCATAATTCTACAAAGTAAATATTTAACCTAACAATGTTTCCTTCTAGGCTTCCTAGTCATTCTCATGTAATAATTTCCAGCTTTGGGCAATGTGCCAAATGTTGTTGCAGTTTGAAATCCCCAATAACTTTTTTTGAGTTAAAAAAAATCCTCATGGGTAGTTAAATGTGACTGTACAGAATGTTACAAAGTTACAGTGTGGAACTTTATTTAATGCTAATGTTATAATGATTTCTTCTCCAGAGTGTAAAAGACATAATCTGACACAGAAAAAGATACATTTTGCATGAATGCTAATGTTAGACAGTAAATGGCATGTGCAGGGCTGTACACAAGTAATTATAAATGTACTCAGGTGTGTATAAACACAGGCTGTTACACCCACACTCATACTTTAAAAGAGACAACCTAAACTTTACGCTGGTATCTCTGAGTTTTATTTCCTATAGCATTATTAATGCTAAAAATGTCATAAAAGTAAATTACTTATACAGGTTAAAAACAAAATGGTATTGCAGACATGCATGCACACAAAACTGCTGAGTTATTTGTAACAGAAATTCAAGCATATTTCAAATATAATTTGCTAATTAACATCTGCAGTGAGTAAAATATAGAGTTTATAAATATTAAGCAGTAAATCAAAATTTTTGTCTGCTCAGGAAGATGCAGTAGAAAAAATATTCTGCATCTCTAAATGGGCTCTTAGATATACAAAATGTACCTGGCTTTAATTCACAATATTTCAAATTAATACACAACTGAGAGTAGTCAGATTTTTTGGTATTTTTTTAAATTGCATTTGTTAAAAGAAAAATAGTCAACAAGTGGGTTACATATTTAACACTGACCTTTTAGTAGACACTCTAGTTACAAATGTGTGAGCTTTGCAACATGAAAATATTAAATTATGCTACTTGGGGTGGTCACAGACCAAATTGTTCAAAATAATACTATTGCCAAAGGGGACGCAGATATGTTAATGTAAATTATTTGTCAAAAAAATGTTTTGACTGAATTCACATTATTTCTTAGTGTCAAGATGTAAACATTACACATACACACACACACACACACACACATACATATATATATATATATATATATATATATATATATATATATATATATAGTCAAAATAACATTATTGCCAAGGGGGAAGAATTATTTGCCAAAAGTTGTTTTGACTGAATTCACATTATTTCTATTGTCACAATGTAAACATCTCAGATAAACTAAAGTCAGCAGTAGATGTAATGAATTAGCATTGCAAGAGGAACATGTTTGTTCATGCAAATGTATAGTACTAAAAACAGTCATTTTCTGATATGCTTTTAGAGGGTGGAGATATGAAATAATTATGTACTAACTATAAAAAAATAACTTCAATGTCTTCTAATTGGAGTAAAACAATAGTGGTTTAACGCATGATGTAAACAAGAGGATTAGAAAAGTTATCACTGTTCTAAATTCTAGCCATAGTTAATCAAATCAGTAATAACAAAAAAAACAAAGAATTGCAGTAGAAAAAAGTTGCTTCTATTAGTGATTAACTAGTGTTAGAATCTTAAAAAAAAAATGTTATATGGCTAAGTGTTTAAAGATATATATATATGTGTGTTTACAATGACAATCAAGTTAAGCATTCAAGATATGTAACTAAAATGATTCAAAGTTCAACTCCTGTCTAATCATTGACTGCTAATCTAACACATAAGAATAGGTGTTTGTTAGTGTACATTAAGTACTGGTAAAACTATCCCCGGGATTCATGAACGCTGCGCCAGGCGGACGCATAGCGTAGGCGTTACAACGCCAAATATGGCCGCCGAGCGATTCAGGTACGATCCAATTCCACGTGCACTACCGGCATGCACCGGATCTGCGCCGCCTCCGGCGTAGGTATGCTAAACACCCCATGTGCGGTGTTGCACCATGCAAATGAAGGCATATAGCGATCCACGAAGTGGCGCAGGCGTAGCATAAGGGCATGGCAATGTAAACCAAAAAAAAACGGTTTACATTTACCCAAACATAACATAGGAGTAACGGAAGGATGTCAACGTCAGGTATCACACTGTTGCCATATGCCAATGGCGAAAGACACAGAGAATGTCAAAAGAAAACATGCACAACATGTAAATAATAACATAAATGGTATGTCCACAGAAACTCACAGCAGAACCCCAGGACATGTCTGCGGAAGGTGCTAAACAATGAAATAATATGACAATGTCATAAAACAGCAGTGTAATACACATCAGCTTCACAGCCACAATACACCATGGTATGCATGGAAAGCCACATCCACGGTGCAAGGGTTACCAAAGAGTCGCGGCAGTGTTCGGCGTGGTAACTATGAATTAGTAGTCAATGCCATGCAAATGAGGCAGATAATACTGAATCGCAAAACCCCCGCCGGCGTAAGGCTGTACCAAATGGCGCAGCGGTAATACACCGAGGAGTGGCTCAGAGGGAATACATGTCACCTGCAGAGGGGTGTGCCACTGTAGGAGGAAGCACATTGGAGCCCAGCAAACCTGGGCTGTACATTGCACATCACAGCTGCAGGACTGGCGTGTGGGGAAATAGTTGAGCTGAGAGCACACAATGCGCGCAGAGGTGCATGTGCATGAGGATGACTACGTTCCCTTAACCCAGTCATGTGACGCTCACCCCGCAAATAACATTGGATACAGGAAGGTGATGTTGAGAATATGAGGAAATGCGGAAGCGTGTAATTGGAGTAGTAATGAGCAATCAACAGTAATCAACCCACGAAGGCCAATCGGTGGCAGCTGACAACTCTGCATGCAGAAACCTGCAAAATGGGATAGGGGAGGCATATGAATGCAAAGAAAGTAGGGGAGGTAGCAGATTGCAAAGAGTGAAGACCTGACACAGCAGAGCCAAGTAGACAGGCAGCATAACGGCGGCGGCACACAAAACACACGATATGCCATGTCCCAGAAACTACACATGACAAGGCTCTGCAGGATGCATGCCAGGAAATAGTAGGTGCAACGTGCAGAAACAGTAAGGTAAGGTTGAAAGCTAATCCATTGCAGGCAAGAGTAATGCAACACCAAAGGCAACAGCGTTGCAGTGCCAATGGTAAAACACGGAAGATAATCCCCAGATACGGCGACAGACACACCCTATGACATCACCGGGTGTACAGCACAACAGTATAAAGTGTGAATGCACACAACACACAGCCGTGTATTCCCAAACGCCGCACCATAGGTGTAAACACACGGGAACTTTTAAAATGTACATGTTGGGTGCCGCCGTGGCGTGATCCATCAGCATGTGTTAGAGACAGACGGAGTTGTGGAGGAGGGTGCCGACAACTACCGTGAGGCCTCAGAGGAGAAGGAGAGTGTTCAGACCAAGGGTAACCTACCAGGGGCTACAAGACCTGGAGATAGTAGAGCATTACAGGGTGGATAGGGACACTTTACAGCAAATAGTGGAGCTGTGCCGCCACGCCTGAGAACAAGAAACAACAGAGGGAGCCCATCCCAGTGGACACAAAGGTATGTGTAAGCTTGCGAATACTGGCCACAGGTACCTTTCAAAGGCCAACTGGGGATATAATGGGCATCTCACAGGCATCAGCATCCAGGGTACTACACCAGTTTCTGGATGCCATGTTACCACATGCCAATGAGCATATATACTTCCCCAGATCTCAGGAGGAGTTGGCTAGCAATATGTGCCACTTCCACCGTGTGGCACAATGACCGGAGGTACTGGGTGCAATAGACTGTACGCACATACAAATCAAGTCACCACCTGGGGAGCAGGGTAGACGCTACATAAACCACAAGGGATTCCCCTCCATCAATTGCCAGGTCATGTGCAATGCGCAGGGCATTATCATGGATGTGTGTGCTGGCAGCCCTGGAAGCTACCACGACTCCCATATCTGGCATGCCTCACAGCTGTACCAGGTATTCGCCAGGGGGGACATCCCACAAGGCCACCTTGTGGGGGATGCTGGCTATGCACCGGAGCCGTGGATGATGACTCCCATCAGAAATGCACACACACACATGCAAGAACGCCATAATGAGGCACACGCACAAACCAGAATAATCATAGAGCATGTGTTTGGGATGCTGAAATCATGGTTCCGGTGCTTGGATACATCCGGTGGAGCCCTGCAGTACTCTCCAGGCACATGTGCCCACATATTCATAGTATGTGCCATGCTACATAATTTGATCCTGTGGAAGCAGCTGCTGCAGGGACATAATGGTGAAGGGCCACAAAGCCCACCACAACTGCCAAGGCCAGTCCAGGCACAGAGGGTTCAGGACCATGAACACACTGTGCCAGCCCCAGTAGGCAGACGGAGGCGTACCCAATATGCCTATGCCCTGGCAAAGAGGGAACGTATAGCACATACTCTGACAGTGTAGGCCCCATGGACTGACACCTCCCTACCTGCACACACAGTGAAATGGATGGCACACAAACATGGCCACCCGTAAAGTGTACCGTATGGGTGGCCCCATGTGTGACTCCAACATAGGCAGCACCCAAACACTGCACACCCAACAGCCAGTGGAGCATGGAACGCCAACACCTGAACCGTACGCGGGTCCTACAGCAGACGGCATTGCTGTATGCTGCCACGTTCGCCGCAAGGTGTATATATATAGACATGTAGATATGTGCATATACAGATATGTAGATAGATATAATTACATACATAGAGATATATGTACACATATACATATAAGTACAGCAGGTAAGACAGGGAATCAGAGGGATGTAAGGTGACAGAGAAGTAACACGCGATATCTGTACATAGTATACATAGTGAAAGACAACCTGAGCATCCGTGAGGTTTAACAGAAGAGGAAACCGCCACCCATGGAAAGGTCAACATACCGAAATGCATAACTGCGAGTCGGAATGATCGCCAGGCCACAGTACAGTAACAGTACATGCGCGGGTGATACTATGATGATATGAGGGGGGAGGTAGACACTGCCGCTGGTGATGCGGCCCACGCAGGTACTGTGTGCAGCTGTCCCTGTGACTGCCGCAGTATGTGTATGTGTGCGGTGAGGGTGCCGTGTGTTTCGCTGTGCGAGTGTAATGTGTGTGCCACTGTAAAATGTGTATGTTGGTGCCATGTGAGAGGCAGAGTGGAATAACATGTGTAGGCATACAGTACAGTAGCCACAGGCGTATGTACACCAGTAGTCCCAAAGTAGTACTGAGAGCCCCACCCTGGCTAGGCATGTGGTGACGTATAACGATGCAAAGTGAAAATGTCCCAGAATGTACCACAGGAATATACCCCACATGAAATGGAAAGGACGTATGTACTAATCATGACCGTATGTATGACACCGATATGCTAATTGCAAAATGATACGTCGGCAAAGTTACACAGCAATAGGTATGTACCGCGGAAATACGCATGTGCTACCCCGGTACTGATCGTGGCCACGTATCGGCCCGTAAACACCGCTGTGTGTTCTACAAGTGTCAAACAAGCAATCGCCACCTGAATAGGTGGCAACCACTGGCAAACAGGCCATCCCAAGTACAGGACCACAATGACTGTAAATATCTGGGACAGAATGACAAGGGATAGTCGTCACATACAAACAACCGCAGATATACCACCGATGTGATAGAGGAATACATGCAGGAAGCACACACGCAGGCGATACCAACACCACATGACAACAACACAACCTACACTCCCAGAACAACAGACAAGTAACTGTCAACTCCCCAGCAGGGATGGAGCACACAGACAAGCATACCGTGTATGTAGAGATGCAAGGCCCACAACCCGTATCCGTCACCTACAACCTCCGATATTCCCCATCGCACATATCAAAGGGATACAAGCCGTAATAGCAGCACAAACATACAGGCAGTCAATGACAGCTGCATAACCGCAACATCTCGCGTGGGAAACACTATCAACAGCGGATGCATACTTGCATCCGTTGTTTAAAGGAATACAACAGCTATGTTACACATCCGAATGCAAAACGCCATCAACAGATGCTTCAGGACAGGGACACCCACATGTCGAACATAATACCATACCCAGCACACACAATCCACGGCTAACACCACTGCGAAATGTACCTGTCGCCACACATAGCGGCTGCAGTTACACATAACATAACACAATACAGACCATCTCCATGAAGGTAGGGCAAATAGCCAACGCCCAGGTGAGGAATGCAACCATACCCTAGTTACGACGCGTAATGTACGAATGGAGTAGATGCACAGGTGATATGCGCACAAGTACACACTGAGGAACAGCTATTGGTGGGATGAACCCACATGTTGCAGGTATCAACGGATATAAGGATGACTCCCAGGATATTCAAACCGTATGCTCATACCGAACCAGTACTCCACAACGGATACAGTAACAAATTGGAATAGCGATACACGCAACGAAAAACAGAAGGAAACACTGACAAGGTATGTAGAACCCACGATATGTACGGGTGTGTAACGCATGATGTGTATGACGAAGCTGTACTGTATGTGAATGGTGTTTGTAAGTAATGATACTTGTCCATAATGCAGAGAGTGGTGAAAGGTGGTTATGTAGTGCTATCCTGCTGAGCATACCAACGACTGTGGACACCGTGTGCACAGCAGTGGGACATCATGTACACAGCCGGGATAACACAAGGGCTGCCACAGGGGGGCATTACAGAGAACAATGCCAGACCACACGCCAATGCTGGCAGTGGATGTCCAACAAGGAAGTGCCATAGCAGAGGATAGGACATGTATGTATACTGTCAAAGCACACATGTGTATGGGCATATACCGTCGATGTCATACGTAATGTGCGCCCGACGTGCACGTATGCCTTGCAGTAGGGGATACTATGTCAACTATGTGTAATGTAAAGCTATCATGGTGGATATGACAGACATCATACACAGTATCACAGGCATATCATGCATAATGGAGTTATTGCCTATTGGTATGTACAATAACAGGATACGTATGGCCTGTAGATATGGGACAGAGTAGTAGCATAATAGCCATCCGAAATGGAAGGAACACCAAGTAACCATGGCCAAACGATCTGTAGCAGGTGCAATGTGGGCAACAATGAAGTCCGGCAGGTCCATGTGTAAACACATGTGCAGTGTACACAGTAGTGTCACCTCCCCATGGTAGTGTCCAGTGAACAGCAGAGGTGGGTGTCAACTGCATGTCTACACAGTACTGCTGCTGTGGTGGTACCATGACTACATGTCACTCAAACAGCAAGGGAGCTATCACATGAACAGTGCCACTGTGTGTCCCTGTGGGATGTGCACAGGACCTATGTTCCACAGCATGGTGTGTGTTGTGTCTGCAGAAGTAACACAGAAGCCCAGCCCATGCAATGTGGCATGTGTGCACATATCCATGAGTGGTCCGTTCACACTGCCCACTGCAATTGCCATGTATGAGTACTACATGCATCAGTAATGCGGAGGACATGGTCCATGTCAGAGCAGAAGACACCCCTGTGTATGTGGTATGCAGATGTGTACAGATGTGTTTTCCATCTGTCAGCCGCATATGTAAACTGTCTGAGCCTGGTACACATCATGGCATGACAATGCTGTGCCATGTAAAGTCGTAGCCGTTGTGGAAGGTACACCACGAATGTGGTATTGTAACCTTGCCCGTGTGTAGATGTGTGTATGCCACAGGTACAATGGCTACCTATGTACCAGCATCACACACAGTACAGATAGGTGTGGCCCTGCAGATGTGTACCCATGCCACAGTGGAATACGGTAACCACAGCACCATATGGGGCATTTGTGTGTACAGCAACCATGTACAATTTGATATGCATGTATGGGGACAGTATCCATGTGATACTCAGTGGATGAATGTTGCTATGCAAAGGTGATGTGCATGCACCATGTGTCATGCATCCTGATGCCATGACACCCACATGATGTATCTGCCACACCGACACCTGTACGGTTGTTATCAGTATGAGCTGGTGGAGCTATAATGGTGCCAGGTATGTAGATGTGGGATATCTAGGCATGGACAGTACTCTGTGACAGCATGTTGTGTATGTAAGCAAATAGTGAACATGAGGGGCCTCATGACTGAGGACTGTGTAATGCCATATGTACCTGACATGTAGTAGGTAGCATGATATGCTTGCACCACTGTGTGTCCTGTCCAGGAGTCATATAGCCTAACATCCTGAGACACAGGGTATGATGTGCAGGTGGATGTGTACGTTGCCAATACCAGAACGTGGAATGGTGCTGAAGGGCAATGTGAGGACAATGTCTGATCTGTTGCCCTGTGTACCACACCAACCACCCATGCAATGGTATGACAGGTGGCCAGCATGTGTATGTGGTGTGCTGTGGCACACAGAAGCCCAACAAGGGTGCCAGTAAAGGCATGGAGGTCATCAATGAGTGCGTGAAGCACGTTTGTGAGGATGTGCCCCAGTGCCATACAGAATGGTCCAGTCATGGGTGTATGAATGCAGTCCCACACGTGCAATGCAGTGCCACCCATGTGTAGTGCAATAGATGCAGCAGTGTGACAGTCAAGGTACACAATGTCCGACAACAGGCTAGCAGTGAATTCAGTGGGCTGGTGTGGAGACACATACCAAACAGGTTGGCGGGACATAAGAGCTAGGGAGATCGGAAGGTGACATTGGGACAGTGTCTTAGGACATAACGTGTGCATGGCAGTACCATGTATGTGTCCACAGGGACACTACGATGTCCATGTATGGATTGCAACCCTGTAGTGAGTGAGAGTGTGTATTTTTGGTAAGTACACCATTGCCTGGCAAGTTGCCAACATTATCTCAGTCTGCAATGCCTGGGTGACTGTTCTACGTGACATCGAATGTGGATGTAGCCAAACAACACAGACATACCACCACACTGCCTGAGGACCCACACTGCAATGTGCGGCAGTCATGTGTAGGTAGCTAGCCTTGGAGAATGTGATGGACCACGAGGACCCACCATGGCTGTTAAGTGATGCACCCCACACATGTGAATATACACCACCATGCAACAGCCTGCACATGTGCCCATACAGCAGATGTGCATGGAACATGACCACCACCGTGGCGTCTGTGAAAAGGCCAGTACCGCCATGTCTCTGTGTGGAATAGCATGGTCCCTACCATTGCGTACATGCTACGGAAGTGCACTGTGGTATGTGTCAGCATAGTTATGTACACTGTCCATCTGCCGGGGTGCCATGCCATTAACAACCCCTGTCAGCAGATGTCAGTAGTACTGGCTGTAGAACACATGTTCCATGTATGCTGTGATGGGTGTGTGTCCAGGGTGTGGCTAGCAGGGCCGTGAATCATATATGTTCATCTACCAAAGGGGGGATAACCCCAGGTTTAACACACCAGACACATGGAGGTATTGTGCATACTGAGGGTAGTGTAGGTATGGTATGTGTTGTGTAATGTGTCACCCAGCTAGGTGGAGTGCATGCCTCAAGCATGTGTGGGTACATGGGTGTCCATTCTAGGGAAGTGTGGGTTGCTGTCAGCACATGGCAGTATCAGCTGTCTGAGGCCCAATGTACAGTATGACAACACAGACAGCATGTAACCTGTGGTGTACAGTGTAAGCTCTGTTGCGTGTTACAATGTGTCTAGCGGTCACAAACATGGGTATCTGAACATGGAGCACCTACGATGCATTGTGTTCGGCAAATATCCAGTATGTGTGCAAAACACTGTGTGATGTGGGATCCCCTCACCTGTGTGTGTTGCAGTCCAGGTATGTGCCTGGGAGGTATGATCCGTGTACAATCTGTACTTGCAGGTGTGCTGTGCAAAGCATGGAGGCAGGTCCCAGGCACTGCAGATAAATGTGAGTGGTGCACTAGTGTGTGTGCCTTGCTTGTGTGCAGCACATTGGAAGGTGCAAGCATTGTCCCACATGACCCCATGCCGTGCCTGCCTGTTACAGCCCTGCTGGAGACAGTCATGTGACACCGCCACAGAGGCAGTATAGCATGTGTGCTCCACACCCCAGGCAGATGTCCGCAGGTCATGTGTGCCACAGCAGTGTGGTCGACCAGGACTGTCATAGTGGTCAGATACCACATGCCTGTATAAGTACAGTATGAGCATAGTCAACAGTTGCAGTGACAGAGTAGGTCAATGTACAGTGTCCCTGTGTTCAGACCACTGCCTACTGTACACTTGGCTAGACACACACCCAGAGGGTGAATATACCGGTGAGCCATCACATGTCCCAGTACACGTAGCCTGTATAATGCCATCACAGGGCGGTCACAATAACATGTTGTATGACAGACATGTTGTACCAGATGATGTGTCATGTGTGCATATGTTGAGTTGCACAGCCATTCACACGTCCGCAACATATCAGTGCATGATGCCTAGTGTAACATGATGTGTGGAACTGCACTGTGATCCACAATAGGGTCATCTGAGACAGGTGTGTTGTGAATGCGGTAACCCATGGTTCCACGGGATATACACTGGTGCTGTTGGCTGCCATGCTGGGGGCCACCAGTGGTACCTGCAGTGGTCATACAGACATACTGCACGCATTGTTCTGGCAGGAATGTCCGTTGTTGTAGATGATGTGTTACTACGTGAAGGTAGGTGTGTGTTGTGAATGTTACCCATCCAGATGTGACCATCAGGCACAGTCATGGTTGTCGACAGCATCACACCCATCCACAGCTGTCAGAACCCTGTCCCCAGAATGGGTGTCAGCCGCCCTCGTACTGTGTGACCTATGTGCAGATGGCGGAACACCTCCTACTGGCTGGCTAACAGTGTAATCTAGGAAGGCTATGTGATGGCTGGAATACGCTGTTATAATGTATAATGCTGGTATCCCAATGAAGTACATGGAATCACACACAGTAAGCCATGGCTGGCATGTAAACTATGTACAACAATGACTGTGTGACAGACACAAACAATGCGGAGCCATGTTGAACATGCACCCATGAGAACACCAAATGAGGTATGTTGCACATATCGATGTACAACTGTCAGCTATGGCCACAGCATGGATGCAGACGCATATCCCCCACAGGCAGTACCACGCCATGTAGGTAGGGGGGCATTGCACGACTACATGTGACAGTTGCTGTACCGCCACATATACTGCATCTCTGTCATGTAGGGATAGCAGTGGCACGTGACTGTTGGACATGCCTGTACATATGACCATGTCCCACAGGATATGTGTTACATGTGCACAACACGTGTTGTACCATCATCAAGCTGTGAAGTGTGTGGCTGCCAGTGTACCTGTGTGACATGTTCTGCAATGGGTGCAAAGGTACGCAGTAGTGCATTGCATGCCCACATGCCCCACACAGGTGCATAGCCTGAACATACAATACAAAGAGGGTGTTGGATCATAGCAACCCACAAGAGGAGATGGGTACGGGTGGCAACCCACTACCACCTGTTCGGGTAAGGTGTGCATGTCCATGACACATTAGCACCCGAGAAGCTAGCAGTACAGCAGTACAGAGTGGCATGCATATATGTTCACTAATACCCCTGTGTGTCCCACTACTGGCCTGTGGACAGACAGACACCAACACAATGTGCAGCATTGACATGTGCACAGCACATCACCGCTGGCTACTGTAGAACAGGCTTACTCTGTAGACATGTGCGCAGAACGTCTGCACCAGCCACACTCAAACACATTATGTGTTGAACCCCACCATTATTGTAGCCCATGCCACAGACAGATGTTCACGCATCTGTGTATGTACATCTGGGAATGTCCCTGGCCTAGCAGTATAGCTGTGTCAGTGTTGCGAACAACATACTGAATGGGCTGTGTGTGTGAGGTGTGCGTCATACGTGTACGGTCCGATGGATGATACCATCAGTGCCCCTGCTATGTGAACATCCCTGTCCCCATACATGGATAACTATGCTGTGCCCAACACCACGCTCCCTGTGGGAGGGATGGCACTGTGTGGTGCACCAGCTGACATGGGGGTGGCAGCAGGCACTGGATGTAGACATATGTGGTACCCAGGTCAGGCCAGGCAACCATCCATGTGCACGGGATAGCAGTGTGTGGGCACATACAGCACTGTGTTGAACAATATCGCAGCACATAGCACCTGTCAGGGGTAATGTGTATGCATGGATGTGCGATACCTGCATGCACCATACACACCCCCACCAAGCAGCATGCTGCCTACCTTGCAGAAGGCCATTGTCCACACCATGATGATAGACATGTGTAATGTCCATATACACATAGCAATGACATATGGAATGGGCAGCCACCCTGCCAATATCAGTACCCCCCAGGTGGGACACATCCCTGTGCCATGTATGTGACATACCCTGCCATACCATGCAGCCCTGCCTAACAAGGCTGCATGTGCTATCACAGTCATACATGGTGCGATGGACAAATGGCACTTGCACTATCAACCGTCCACAGCAGTAATGTGGCACTGATGCACCCTGTGGTGTCACAGGTGCTGTGTGTTGGTGTACAACGTCGGCGCACATGCTATGCATGACCTTCCCTGCTAATGTCATATGGTTACACAATGTCCCATGTGTATCACATGTGCAATACAGGTGAGCCGTGGCAGGTTGTCCAACACCCGTACAGTGCTGTGTAGATGTACATGGCACAACACATGCATGTACAGGTGTCCATGTGTATGTGTGCAGTGCCACTGCTGACGTTCATAATGGCTGCGTACGTGATTCCTAGTGACATATACACAGCATCCAGGTGAACAGTAGAACTGTGTGCACATTGGGACACGTGCCAACTGGTATGAACACAGGTGCAGGCAGGTACACATGTCCACAGCAGGTTACCATCAACATGGTGTGTGTACAGTGTGATGAGTTGACACACAGATATGATATGATACCCACTGCTTAATGGTGTGACGGCAACATGTCAGCTGTGTCACTGCCATGATGCCTCGCAGAGATTACTGTGCAGATGTTGTACATGTCATAGCAATGTATGTCCAGCGGTATGCCAGTACATCAGTGTAAATGTGACCTGTCACCATCATTATGTCTTACAGATAATGCCACATTCCTGGCTGCCAGCCTTCAGCCGCCAGGAGGATGACGTGATTATACCGTTGCTCCACGACAACTATGAGCTGCTGTTCAGCCATGTTCCACAGCAAGCACAGCAGCGGGATGACGTGTGGCAGGATATGCGCAGGAGGGTGAACAACGTGGGTGGCAACAACCGCACCTACCAGCAAATACGCTGACACTGCACAGACCTAATACGGCACGCGAAACAGTGTGCCGCCGCAATCGCCAGAGAACAAGGTGGGACAGGTGGTGGGCCACCAAGCCAGTACCCACTCACACACACGGAGGAGCTCCTGGCCAGTCTGGGGACACCCAGGGAACATCATGCAGAAACACTCGCTGCCATCGTGGAGGTGGGTGTCTCCCAACCAACGAGCCTGGAGCTGCCTGGTAAGTCAGTCTTGCATGTGTGTGTGATAACTGACGTAGGTGTGGGTGTCACAGTACACCACATAATGTACCAACACATGCCAGGTACATGGCCACACAAGCTGCATACTACAGTATGCTACGTTGTGTTTGCAGTCATGTGCATAACACATGCTACCACACAGGTACATGATGTGACATGCACAGTGCTTACTGTGGCTACAGTAATGGATAATGTGTATACTGTTGTGTCGCCCCTATACAGGTACCTCTGGCGTGTCGCACAGCCATGGGTCTGTCGCAGGTGAGACTGTTGCTAGTAATATGCATGTTACAGAGTATAGATATTCTCCATGTGGCCAGGTATGACATGCACACCTGGGTCTGCTCCAGTCACGGTATACAGGTTGCACCACCCGACACACACGCCACCCATGTACAGTAGATACAACTGTTAGTATACACCGGCATGACACCACATAACCCATTGGTGTGATATGTGCAGTCAGCTATGCATACAATGGTGGAGGTGTTCTACAATGACTGCATATGTAGTATGCATCGGAATGCCATTTGCAGTATGCACACAGTACCACATAGTGAGCTGTGATCTGGCCAGCACACAGGTGTTACCAATGTGACCTATGCCCCTGCATTGTGTGCACATGTTGTGACATGGCACATGACATGTCCCATGCATGTGGTGTTCTGCCTGCAACATTGTCACACCATGACATGACCTACGCATGACATAGCAGACATCCACACTGTCTGCATAGCCCTCGGGATTGTGACACCTCAGAATAGTATGGGTGTATGTCACATGGGCCACCACAGGGATGTGTACACGATGCCCATCACACACAATTGTCCATGACCCAGTCAAACATGGCCATGGGTGATACCCACAGGCATGTTGCCACACAGTACATCTGGAGTGGGTAGTCACCGTTGCACTTTGTCCACACATACTGCGATCATAGCTGTAGTGGACCACCTGTACATCTGATGTGGTACACCAGACAACCGCAATGCCTGTCTGCAGCCACTGGAGGTGCCACCAATGTCTACCATATACGTGCTGTGGAACAGCATGACTATGTTGCAGACATGGCAATGCAATGCGTCCATGTTACGCATCACACAGAAACATACCTGTGTCTTGCTGCCATGCAGTGGCATAGTGCCTGTACTCCCCACTGTATAGCTATGTACACAGCTCACACCAACCACACCTGCACAGACATCTTTGTTACACATGCATTCTATCTGTAGCCTGTACACATAACATTGCACTGTGATGTCCAGTTTGATGTGGTGCATGTGGTGGGACACCATTGTCACATGTCCACATGTTATCGCACATGTTGGCGGAGTACATGACAAAGTGACGCCAGCCATGTGTACTGTTAACCTGCCTGTGGCCACACGGTGTATCACGGTGATGCATGCAAACTACCATGAGTGTGTGTACTGCATGCCTACTGAAATGACACCTGCTTGATGTAGTGTGCACCCCAGGGCAGTATGCATACTACCACTATTAATGTCTGGCCTGCATTCACTCAACTGTGGTGTGGGAATGCTGCATGCCATCTGCAATATCACATGCATGATGTGTCTGCATGTGTGTGTGTCTGCGTGTGTGTGTCAGCGTGTGTGTGTCTCTGCATGTGTGTGTCTGCATGCATGTGTGTGTCTGTGTGTGTGTCTGCGTGTGTGTGTGTGTGTGTGTGTGTGTCTGTGTGTGTGCAATGTATCTTACAGTATGTCTTTGTATTCACAGGTGGTGTAGGTGCGTTCCCCTCCTGCGGTCCATCTGATGCTAGTGTCCCCACAGATACTAGCGGTGATGACCATATGCATGAGGCACAGGCAGGGTTGGCATGGGCAGAAGCTGTGCCATTGGTTAACATCCCACCTATGTCCCCTTCATCTCTGCACACGGTTCTGATGCCGACACATACCACATCACCGTTGCCCATAGAGGAAGGACAGTCAGCGTCTGTTGGCATTGAGCAGGAATGTGTGGTGGCTACAGAAGGTGCGGGTACACACCATGTTGCCAGTGTAATGACTGGTGATGTGCCACACAGGCATGTGGCTGGTGCTGCTCGTAGGAGGAGCTCTGGTAGACACGCAGCTGCTGTACAGGGTGCAGCAGCTGGTATCACCAGACGCATGTTCCAGACTGTAATGGTGGCACAGGCGTGTGCTGAACGGCAGAACTAAGAAGGGCAGAGGCTGCAGAGGGCCGCAATCCGTTCCCTAAATGAGAACATCCAGTCATTGGCGAATGCTCAACAGCAGCTTGCTGATGTTCTGGATAGGCGATTAGGTGAGATGGTTGGAATCCTCGACCAAGGCATGTCAATCCGCGAGCGTGAGCTGTCTGTGCTGGAACACCTGGTAGGGGTGAGGCGTAGGACACGTGGCCGTAGGCCAGCAACACCACCTAGTGCAGGTCGGCGCATGCCACCTCTCATGCCCACTCACACAGTGCCGGTAGCAGCAGCAGTACAGCTGGTGCTACACCAACCACACCAGGACACAGCAGGCCATGTAGACGTGGCCCTGGCCGGTCCCAGCGTGGACATGGTTCCAGCGGACATGTGTCATCGGAGAGTGGCCACTCCATACCTCCACCCGGTAGTGCCCGTGCGACCCCAGGCAGGCACGGGTCACGTGGCCACAGGCAGACACAGTGAGCCGTACAACCTGCACTGTACAGTCTGGGGCTGCCAAGTATACCCCGTGTAGGCATCACAGATGGCTGAACTGTGTACACACATACCCACACACAGCAGACACAACTGTAGGGCTCCACCACATCCACATGCATTCTGCACAGTCATGCCCAGTAAATGCACCGGCCCTTACACACACACATGATGTCATCCATTGGTACAGCCTATGCCCCTGGCACACATATCACCCTGTGCATATGATGAAGCCTCTGCCGCAGCACTGTCATCCACACCATCGGTGCACGGTTATGCAAATATATTCTGATGCACAGGGTGGACAAGTTAGTGAGAGGTGTATGTGATACCTGTGTCCGCATAGTGCGTGATGTGTATGTTGCAGTGGTTGTGTATGACAGGTGACAGGTGCATATGTGACGTGGGTTGTGTACTGACATCATGCAGCAGACATACCATGTAGTGCAGGTGCAGCATACATTGAGCTGTGTACACGGTATGCATGACGGTTACATGTGTAGCACCATGTTGGTTCTGTTAACCTGTATGCCTAATATGGTGTACTTGCATGTGCCTACTGGGAGCACTGTTATCGGTCCCTCACGTGTAGCTGTGTGTTACCCACAGGCACATCTGGCAATATCAGCATACTGCAGGTACCCGCAACCTGCATGGACTCCTACATAGGTACATAGGTGCATAGGTACATACCAGGCTATGTGCCCTACGGCATGTGTAAGCCTAGCCAGAGTGTGTGTGGCTTTCACCACCCCTTAGGATGAGGATACTACATCCATCGGTCCGCTGTCCCTCTGTCCAGCAGTGACACAGAGATGATGCCTGGCGCATACCTACGATCAACCATCCACACGTCAGGATTACTCTTGGACAGAGTCAGTGAGGGGCTCTGCTTCACATGGGCTGGGAATCTTTTCCATGTTGTAGGGGGTCTCTGGGCGATGACCCTGTCCCTCCAGCACATCCTATTTATGTCCGTGTTGAGGTTTCTGTCAGTTGCTTCTGTGCCCGTGTTTGTTTGGAGCCTAGGAGGTGGAACATGTCCATGTCACCCAGGTCGGACATGGCCGTGTATGTCAGGCACAGATCACCTCAGAGCAGACGGTATGAGAAGGTATACAGCCGGAGTCCCCTCAGTCGGGCAGCGTGTGACATATGTTTCAGCACCTTTATCCCTGTGTTGTGGAACATTTGAGGTCCTTCCGAGTGCTGCAGTTGTCAGGTTAGGTACATTCCAAATGTGGCGTTGTACCCAATCATTGGTCTGATGTGTGAAGAGTACAGGGGTACAATGACCTCCCCTGATGTGGATGTGAATCCCTTCATGACCAGGTGGGCACAGTGGAATGTCTTCCCAACCACATTGGCAATGTGAGTGTCGAGAGGTTACCGACAGGTTTGGTACCCATGTCCCTGATCACGTCCACCATGTTTAATGGATTACCACCTATGTGGTAATTCGGGGTGAACATGTCTTTCCCAAAGGGTAGGTCTATACCTACCCTGGCATGTAGCATCAGGCCATGGCTCTGGCACCAGTTATCCATTTCTATGAGACCCCAGGTGGATGTCCGTGTCTGATGGGGTGTTGAGTATGGTGGCCGGTGTGCAGTCATCTCCATACTTTGTCTGCCACAATCCCCTATGTTTGCATGCACATTGGAAAGTTGAATGCCGAACAGGAGGGGGCCCAGAACTGAGCCCTGTGGGCCACCACTCGGGACCAGCTTGGAGTCTGACATGGCACCAGGAACACAAACCCTGTGGGGTTTGACCTCCATCCAGTTGGCAAACCATCGTGTGACATATGTCTCTACATCTACGCTGGTGAGCCTTTCTATGATGCCCACGTGGAGTGTGGTTTGAACGCTTCCGCCAGGTCATGGTAGTCTGTGCAAACCGACGTACCCCCATCAATGGCCTTAGTGACTCCTCCAAACAGGTCGACCAGGTTTGGGAGGCAGGATCTGCCCTTGACTAAGCCGATGTGGGTATGTTCTGGTATTTGCTGTACACCAATGTCTTTATTTATGGGCTCCAGTATGGACCTCCCCACAGCTTTGCAGACAAGGCTTGTCAAGCTGATAGGGCAGGGATGTATAGAGTCCATAAGAGCACTACCCTGGTGTAGTGGGACCACAGTTGCCATATGCCATCCATCGGGACGAGCCCGTAGTAAGGCTAAGATGAAACAGCAGCCTTATGTGCGGGCTGAGGGCCTCAATGAGGTTGTGTAGCACACAGCCGGGGACACCATCTGGTCCCATTGATGCTGTGTTCACTGCTTAACAGATATCAGCTCTCTCCTAGGCATACGGGATGTTTGGGAGGCTAGACTCTGGTGGGATGGATACGTCCCTCTTGGGGGGGTAGATGTATGCATGGAACATGTCCGCTGGTTTGTTGGCAATGTCTGTGGGTTCAGTGATCATTGTACCATTCTGGAGTAATTCGGGCATAACTGTGTGCTTCCACCCATGTTCCTACCATAGCTAAGGAAGGCCTTATGGTTGTCTTATGTGTCCTTTGCAGTACCAGTCCCACAGGCGGCCTTGGATGATTGTATGAGTGATCGTATGTTAACGCCGGTATTAATCAGTGATGCCTTCCCTGGTACTGATATTGCTCTGTCATGTATTAGCTTTTAACTCTTGTTGTACGGTTTGTCAATGGCTGGGGTCCACCAGACCATGTGCCTGCCTTTGGTGGACAAGGTCCTGATGTTATCAGGATCGCTTGGTGCAGACATTCCTGGGGGTGCTCATAAAAGGCATTTGTAAGGGTTTCATCAGTGTGGCCTGTGTTTACCACTGGCATGGAGGCCTTGTAGGGTACCACACCAGTCGTATGACGTGTGTGGTTCGCTGTGGAGAGGTCTTCACTGTGGTCTCCCATGCCGGTGTTGGGTGCAGGATGCGGATCTCCAGTGAGTTCACTATATGGTCTGACCTCACCATTGAGGGATGTACATCCTGTGTGGAGCATGTCATCCCCATGTGTGATGATCAGAACTAGTATAGTTCCCCCCCTTGTGGGTATGGTGCATGGTTGTTCCACAGCATTCAGGTGTATGAACACCTGGAACCTTTGGTGTAGGGTGTTGTGTCCTGGGTAATGTTCCCGGTCTATGTATGGGTGGTTGATGTCACCCAATATGACGGTGTTGTGAGAGCATTCATACTCACCAGTGTCTTCAGGAAGGCTGTACAGGTATCCTGGGTTTGGGAGGGTGGTCTGTAGCATGCAACAAACTGTAGGGCAGTCCTACCCATGGTTAATTGCACCTGGATATTCCCGCTGCTACATGCATTTCTGCCAACCTGGAGGTGTGTGTATCCTTCATGGAAATGGAGACTCCCCCTCCTTCTGTGTTAGGTCCGGGTTATGGTCCTGAACGCATGATATGGGGTATGACCTGATAGTGCTGGGGTGCTCTCAGCAGCCCTGAGCAATGTTTCAGTCACAGCACTGACATCGATGTCCTCCATACTGAGGAGGGCATTTGAGGGTGTGCAGCTTGGGCGTAGACCACTGGCACTGAGCAGTATTACCCTGTCTGTTCTCCAGGTTTGTAGTGTAGGGTGGTAGGTTTATCATTCCAGCCTTGCCTGCAGTGGGCACTGTGGGGGTGGCAGGTGCCTTAGCCAAACCCTTGAAGACCAGGGGCGACAGGTGCGAGCCATACCTTGCGAAGGGGCGTGGCGTGCCAAGCATGTCATCCCAGGTATGAGGAATCTGGATCCCCTCAGACTGACACCGGTAACCAGGCACATTATCAAGGGTGACCACTTGGAGCCAGTATAGTGGCATCATTCTTGATGAGGGTGGGATAATGCCCAGGGTCAGGGACATGCTGGCCTGGGCTACACAATCTGAGTGGCCCTCTATGTCTCCTTTAATGTATCCCAGGGTGGTATGTCTCCAGTCGTTGACACCAGCATGGGCAATGACCGCGTCATACCTGTACATGCTGCGGAGTGACCTGAGTGCGTGTGTTATGTGGCGGATTCCAGCGCCCGACAGGCAGCCTACTGTGATCATTCCCTTGTTCAGTCTGGTGGGTGGGACGTCGGTGTGTCTGACAGTGGCGTCACCCATTACAAGTGTGTCTGGCATTGTGTGTGTTGCCTTTGGGGCTCTGACTGTTTAGCACACTGACGTTGAGAACTATGTGTTGCATGTCCTATGTCTTGTGGAGGCAGTTGCTTGTGTGTCTGCTTCAGAGGGCTTGTTAGGTTCGTGACATGTTTTAACAGTGCCTCCAGGTATGTCTTAATGAGTTCATGTGTTTGATTAGCATTTGCGATAGTCACATGTGACACTGGGTTTGTGGTGTGCATGGTGTCCTTCCCCTCCCATTTGGTCTTGCCGGTCATGGTTTGAGAGAGCACAGCCCCCTGTCTGGCTATATAGTTGCATCTGTCACATGTATTATGTTCAGTGGGGGAGGTGCGGCTTGTCCGTGTCCATGAGGCACCTGTAACAGTGTCCAGGACGCCCAGATTCACCATCTGAACAGGAGAGGTCGCTAGCAATTGACCCTTCGACATGCCAGAGAACGTGAATGCATTTGCTGTGTAACTGGGTCAGAAGGCACCTATAGGGAAGTGGGTACACAAGGGGATTCTAGGCCAGTGTAGTACTCCATTTAGTATACATGTACTTTACCTATGTAGGAATACTATGGGAGCAGGTGCAGAGCTTTTGTGATATAGGGAACAGACAGTCGGGATTGCAAGAAGAGAGGTTATACACATAAACCTGCGGAGCACGGAGCCAGATACAGTGTAACGTTGCTTACACGATACATGACACACATGTCCACACATATACTGCACCTGATGCCTGTGGTCGGTGCCACAGGCTACGGTGGACAGAGACATCACATACATGGCATGACACAGTACAGGTATGGTGACATTCTGCAGGTGTCGTACGCAGTGTGCTGGCTACTGACCGCAGGTGTCACCTGTCAGCTGTGGTGCACGGTGTGCAGCAGTCGGATGCTGTACCGGTACAGGAATATGTCCGCAAGCGCGTACACCTCTATGGCACACACCATTGTGTGCAGATGGGGACACCTGTCTGTGTGGTCAGCACCCTCACAAGACAATGCACCCACGCCATGTCACAGGGGTGGTCTTGCACAGGTGGCCAGTAAGGCTCACAGGTATGGCATTGACAGGGCTGTACAATGCAGCACCAGTACGGGATGGTCACCCTGTGTGGTCAGTGTCCAGTCACAACACTATATCTGCATACACCCTCACAACAGGCAGCAGACATACACACATGTTGACACACTGACATGGTGGTGACCACACATGTCTACACGGAGGGATGACATGTTGTATGTACTGCACCATCCACATCCATGCACCCCACACCGAGGTAGGTACAGATCTCTACCATGGTGTACAGTGATGTGTGGCACATAGTCCCCCCGATCTGTGGCATACATGGGCACACATTCCTGCACACATGTTGGTGCTAGGAATGCCACACCCGCTATATGGGATATGTGCATGCGTGCAGCGGTATGTAGTGCATCCTGTGTACTACCACTGTATCTGGCAGCTGTGCCAATATTTGCACTTGGGAGGTGGTAGGGGTTACAGTGGCCATGTGACATATGGTCGATGACGCATGGCCGATGGGTATGCATTATGGCAGTGCTGTCATGTAAAGGCGACATAGCAGACTGTATGCACATGGCAGGGTAGGATGGTGTGTGACACACCTGTGACCAGCACCTGCACACATGCATGTGGACAGGTGTTTAAACACATGGTGTACACACAGACTGCCATGCGTGCTGTTACTATGCCACCATATGATGGCCCCCATGATGGGTATGCATGTGGTAGGGGGTTGCAACTGTGTTATGGACACCGGACACCGCTCATGCACGGCTGCACCGTGCACAGTACATGTGTCACATGTATCCCCTGTTGCCATGTGTGTATGCATTGCTACGTTGTGACATGTGTGTCGACATACATGGAACATGGACTGTGGTATGGTATCACAGCTGTCACAGGCAAACTGTACAAGGGTATGTGTCCCAGTGAACACCGCTACACCCTGTAGGGGGTGCATACCACAGACATGTGTCCGCCTTCCCTTCGTGTGTGTATTACCGCGTACGCCTGTGTTATGCATGTGGTACATCACAGGCTTTGTATGTGTCCTGCATGCAGTCCATGCACACAGCCAGGAAATCACATATGTGACATATCCGGACATTGTTTCACTGTGGTACAGCTGCAGTCATGTGTCATATCTGTGTCAGGCCCGTGGTATGTGTGGAGCACGCCTGTCCGTGTATACCGGTATGGGTGGACTACATCACACCTGTGGGATCATTGATAGTACATGTGTACTCTGCATGACGGACGTACACCGCCACATGGTCTTGTGGACATATGTCACATGCTGTTGCTGGACCGTGAGGCATACTGCTGCACCGATGACATGGTGCTGGCATGGCAGCTACAGTGTTCACTGCAGTGTGTACATGTTCAGCCTGCACCCGTGATGCCTGTGCTGTCATCTGTGTGTGTACGTGTAACTGCATGTGTGTCCACCCTGTGCGTGTGTACGGGTTTACCTGGCCGTGACTTGCGGTGTGTGCACTCCGTCTGCATGCCGGATGGCGCGTAGCACATACTACGTGTGTGAACATGGCCGGGTTGCTGTTGTGTGGGTGGACACACACGACGGTCAACATTCTGCCTCCCATGATTTCACACCATGTGTATGCATGTCTGCACTGTGCAGATTCTAAGTGTCTGAGCATGCCCAGTAAGCAGCTGTGTAGATGGACACACAGTACAGTGCACACCGCCTGGCCTGCGTTGATACCCGTGTGCATGCCTGTTTCCCCTTCGCACCCGCCACGTCTGTGGCATGGCCGGGTTGCTGTTGTGTGGGTGGACACACGACGGTCCACATTCTGCCTCCCATGATTTCGCCCCATGTGTATGCATGTCTGCACTGTGCAGATTCTAAGTGTCTGAGCATGCCCAGTAAGCAGCTGTGTAGATGGACACACAGTACAGTGCACACCGCGCCCGTCTGCGTTGATACCCCGTGTGCATGCCTGTTTCCCCTTCGCACCCGCCACGTCTGTGGCATGGCCGAGTTGCTGTTGTGTGGGTGGACACACACGACGGTCCACATTCTGCCTCCCATGATTTCACCCCATGTGTATGCATGTCTGCACTGTGCAGATTCTAAGTGTCTGAGCATGCCCAGTAAGCAGCTGTGTAGATGGACACACAGTACAGTGCACACCGCGCCCGTCTGCGTTGATACCCCGTGTGCATGCCTGTTTCCCCTTCACAACTGCCACGTCTGTGGCATGGCCGGGTTGCTGTTGTGTGGGTGGACACACGACGGTCCACATTCTGCCTCCCATGATTTCGCCCCATGTGTATGTATGTCTGCACTGTGCAGATTCTAAGTGTCTGAGCATGCCCAGTAAGCAGCTGTGTAGATGGACACACAGTACAGTGCACACCACGCCCGTCGTTGATACCCCGTGAGCATGTCTGTCTCCCCTTCACAACCGCTAGGTGTGAGGGCATGGCCAGTACACCATTCGGGGGTACACACTACAGTCGGCACCGATGTCTGCTACTAGGCGTGTAGCCATGGCCAATGACATCCTGCATAGCCATGGTGACCATCCAGGTGAGTCATATGTGGTTGTTATGCCACAATGGCTGCCTACATCGTGCACGCCGGATGCCCTCTCATAGGGTATACTGTATGTGGTGCATCCCGTATCCATGTCGTGATGTACTGCTCCGTAGTTAGTTGGTATTCCCGACGGCAACACTACCATGTTACTGTACGCCCACCTTGGGATGGTAACATGCTGTGTGACTGCGCACTCTGTCTTCATTCCCTATCAGCTGCCTTGCCTCTGCAGATGATATCACCCACCTAGGGGTATGCCTCCTGACAGTGCTGTGCTCAGTAATCTCAGTAGCGCGTTCTGTAAATGCATCATGCTGTAGTGTGTTCATGTAGGTAGGCGTAGGTTCGACTCCTGGCCCTTCCCTGTGTGTGTGAGGTGTGTGTGTGTGTGTGTGTGTGTGTGTGTGTGTGTGTGTGTGTGTGTGTGTGTGTGTGTGTGTGTTTCCAGCTGCCTCTGCAGATGAACATGCTTTTAGACGCTTCGCAACACATACCTTGGCTATTGCCAGCTATTCCCTTACGGATGATGTCACCCGCCTAGAAGTATGCCTCTGACAGCGCTGTGCTCAGTAATCTCGGTAGCGCATTCTGTAAATGCATCATGCTGTAGTGTGTTCATGTAGGTAGGCGTAGGTTCGACTCCCGGCCCTTCCCTGTGTGTGTGTGAGGTGTGTGTGTGTGTGTGTGTGTGTGTGTGTGTGTGTGTGTGTGTTTCCAGCTGCCTCTGCAGATGAACATGCTTTTAGACGCTTCGCAACACATACCTTGGCTATTGCCAGCTATTCCCTTACGGATGATGTCACCCGCCTAGAAGTATGCCTCTGACAGCGCTGTGTTCAGTAATCTCGGTAGCGCATTCTGTAAATGCATCATGCTGTAGTGTGTTCATGTAGGTAGGTGTAGGTTCGACTCCCGGCCCTTCCTTGTGTGTGTGTGTGTGTGTGTGTGTGTGTGTGTGTGTGTGTGTGTGTGTGTGTGTGTGTGTGTTTCCAGCTGCCTCTGCAGATGAACATGCTTTTAGACGCTTCGCAACACATACCTTGGCTATTGCCAGCTATTCCCTTACGGATGATGTCACCCACCTAGAAGTATGCCTCTGACAGCGCTGTGCTCAGTAATCTCGGTAGCGCGTTCTGTAAATGCATCATGCTGTAGTGTGTTCATGTAGGTAGGCATAGGTTCGACTCCCGGCCCTTCCCTGTGTGTGTGTGAGGTGTGTGTGTGTGTGTGTGTGTGTGTGTGTGTGTGTGTGTGTGTGTGTGTTTCCAGCTGCCTCTGCAGATGAACATGCTTTTAGACGCTTCGTAACACATACCTTGGCTATTGTCAGCTATTCCCTTACGGATGATGTCACCCGCCTAGAAGTATGCCTCTGACAGCGCTGTGCTCAGTAATCTCGGTAGCGCGTTCTGTAAATGCATCATGCTGTAGTGTGTTCATGTAGGTAGGCGTAGGTTCGACTCCCGGCCCTTCCCTGTGTGTGTGTGAGGTGTGTGTGTGTGTGTGTGTGTGTGTGTGTGTGTGTGTGTGTGTGTGTGTGTTTCCAGCTGCCTCTGCAGATGAACATGCTTTTAGACGCTTTGCAACACATACCTTGGCTATTGCCAGCTATTCCCTTACGGATGATGTCACCCGCCTAGAAGTATGCCTCTGACAGCACTGTGCTCAGTAATCTCGGTAGCGCGTTCTGTAAATGCATCATGCTGTAGTGAGTTCATGTAGGTAGGCGTAGGTTCGACTCCCGGCCCTTCCCCGTGTGTGTGTGGGGTGTGTGTGTTCACAGCTGCCCTAGTAGAGTGTAGTTATTTTAGACACTTGGCAACACATACCTTGGCTATCGGCGGATATTCCTTTACAGATGTTGTCACCCACCTGGACGTGTGCCTCTGACGGTGCTGTGTTCAGTGGTCCACATAGCGCGTTCCATACCTGTGTCATACTGTTGTGCGGGTGGGTATGTGGGGGTGTGGTCAATCACCATGCCTGCCAGATGTGTGTGTGTGTCTATGCTCCCAGCCGCATGGGTTCATAGGGTATGGCTTTAGAGTTTCCGCAGAACACTTATATCCTGCCGCCATCCCTGTGTTTGTGGATGGTGAGACGCAGCTCGTGGACTGCCTGTGTGCCTGCTGTGGATGGCGACCTCCGTAGCGTGTTCTCCACGTGCACCCTGCTGTGGTGTGGTGGGGTGATGCTGTGTACGTTACACTCACGGCCTTGCCACATGTGTCCGTCTGTATCTCTCTCGTTGTATATATACATACCTATGTTGTGCCCATAGCGCTGCTCTTGCATGGACAGCTGTCTGTCTCATGTATCGCATATTTGCATGGCTGACACATAGAACTGTGGTACGATGCATATCCACTCATTGTCCATGCAACGTCCGTATTCCAGAACGCCCTAGAGACATCTGCTGGATATCGTGGCAGACAGCTATCCTTGCTGTACTGTCACTGTACCCGTACATGCCATAAACCTTGTGTATAATTGCCTGTTTATGGTGTGTGTATGTCTATCTGTGCTGTATGCATGGTCGTGTGTGTGTCCCGCTATAGCCGTCTGTGCAGGTGTCGCCACTATGGGTAATCCTTGTAGACCGCTGTTTCATGTGCACTTCAGCACATACCTGCAGACCGTACTACCCCTCCTACGGCAGCGGCCTTAGATCGACCACTGCCCTAGGCTATAGGGCTCCATGGTGCCCACCACCACAACACATGCTGCCCCCATCCTGGTGTACCTACATGACATACCTACTAGACAGGTGGCCCTACTAGTGCGGCGCCCTAGGCAGCCGCAGGATTGGCGTATGCCTACGGCCGGCTATGAGCACATCACAAGGCATACGTTTACATTCAGTGTTTTACAAAGGCTAAGTTATAATACCAGAGGGGGGACCTCATCAACTATGCTTTAGAATGCGGATTGAGATGGATTATTAGGTGGAGAGTTGACCACACACCAGGGCTGACTGATGAAACGCTGATTAAGCCTCTTTTGAGAAGCAGGTGGCTTAAACCCAAGTAACGGGAATGTAGTTTAGGTACAGATATACAGTTAACACACATTAGTTCACTCTTTCAGTTGTTTACCACTGTATTACATTGATATGATATACATATCTTCTATATATATTGTTAGATCTTTGATTGATGAGTATTAGGCATAGTACAATATCATATAATACATGTTTTAATAGGATGTTTTTGGAGATGTTAATATATGTGTGTGTAGTTAACATTGCGTCTGTGCTTTATATGCTGTGGTTAATTGTTCATTGTTTGCTGAGAAATTGACCAATGAAAGTGTAAGGAGGGATATTTAAAGCCTGGATGCTTTTATGTTCTGTGTAAGTCTGACGGAGCCTACGGGTGAAAGCGCTTACTTGTCTATGAAGGAACCTTTGTATACCATTTGGGCACTGTCCTGGACAATTTCTATGTTGACTGTTTCATCTACCTATGTGTGTTTTGGATTGTGTGCCATAAGGTGCCAGCGGTTCTTTGATGTTGATTAGGTGTATTCCATGGTCAATTGACATTAATCCTATTAATTCACTGAAGGATGTTCTTTATAAGTGGGAACGCCATAGTTTAACCATCCTATGACCTTCCTAGTTGAAGTTGTTAGTGTGCCATTGGTATGTGTTCCACTGGTCGCCCATTTGTTCCGCAGTATGGAAGCGAGTGATCCCCATTTTGTTGCTGGCAGATTGAGTGCTATGTACGCCGGTATTCGCACGGCAGTCTGACTTTGTATGGGGAGTGTCTACTGTAGTCCCTATCTGTATTTCCTGTGTTATGTCTTACTGCAGCTGTGTAATTCCACTAGGTTTGCAGTTATGGGTGCCATATTGGTCGTATGCTTGTCCATCCATGGGAATTGCCTACTGGACACTGGTATAGGGCTGTACACATTTCACACCTGCATTTAGCATTATCTGGTGGATGCTTTGCATTATTAATGGGGAGTAAGGCATGTGCTATACCCACATCCCTCCCACGGGGCGGGACAATGGATTATCTGCCAAACAACACCGAGCCCCATTTCTGCATACCCAGGATCCCATGGCTGCAACCCTCGACGGTACCCATTACACATCCTTCATGTGTGCGGGACTGGGATGTGGACGCACTTCTATGGACTCGACAATCTGGGGATTTCTGTTCATATGTCCTGCATTTCATGGACACTTGTCATCAACCTTAAACACGCTGGTGGTGCATATGTCTAGCTGTGCCGTAGTCATGGCTGTTCACTCCTTCAGGGTCGCTCGATCGCAGCTGGTAGATATTGCATACGGATCAATTTTTGGGGTCCTACAATGGACACCAATGTGCATATGTAAAGTGTAGAACTTGTTGGACTGTGTCCATCTGGCCAGTGGTTTTGACTGCTGCTGTATGTTCCCCAATCGCGGATGTCTGTTTGACTACCCATATTATGTGGTGCTACGAAAACCAAGTTTTTCAAAACTGAAACCAAATGGTGTACATCCAAAGATGCAGGTTAGCAACTGCTTTAAATAATCCTCAGAAGTCACAATAGGAAATATCCGCCACTGTATTGTCAAAATAACACCACCATAACATGTAGATCCTATTAATTCATTGAAGGATGTTCTTTATAAGTGGGAACGCCATAGTTTAACCATCTTATGACCTTCCTAGTTGACGTTGTTGGTGTGCCATTAGTATGTGTTCCACAGGTCGCCCATTTTTTCCGCAGTATGGAAGCGAGTGATCCCCATTGTCTTGCTGGCAGATTGAGTGCTGTGTACGCCGGTATTCGCACGGCGGTCTGACTTTGTATGGGGAGTGTCTACTGTAGTCCCTATCTGTATTTCCTGTGTTATGCCTTACTGCAGCTGTGTAATTCCACCAGGTTTGCAGTTATGGGTGCCATCTTGGTCGTACGCTTGTCCATCCATGGGAATTGCCTACTGGACACTGGTATAGGGCTGTACACATTTCACACCTGCATTTAGCATTATCCGGTGGATGCTTTGCATTATTAGTGGGGAGTAAGGCATGTGCTATACCCACATCCCTCCCACAGGGCAGGACAACGGATTATCTGCCAAACAACACCGAGCCCCATTTCTGCATACCCAGGATCCCATGGCTGCAACCCTCGATGGTACCCTTTACACATCCTTCATGTGTGCGGGACTGGGATGTGGACGCACTTCTATGGACTCGACAATCTGGGGATTTCTGTTCATATGTCCTGCATTTCATGGACACTTGTCATCAACTTAAACATGCTGGTGGTGCATATGTCTAGCTGTGCCGTAGTCACGGCTGTCGCTTCTTCTGGGTGGAACGGTAGCAGCTGGATGATATTGCGTACGGATCAATTTTTGGGTCCTACAATGGACACCAATGTGCATATGTAAAGTGTAGAACTTGTTGGACTGTGTCCATCTGGCCAGTGGTTTTGACTGCTGCTGTATGTTCCCCAATCGCGGATGTCTGTTTGACTACCCATATTATGTAGTGCTACGAAAACCAGGTTTTTCAAAACTGAAACCAAATGGTGTACATCCAAAGATGCAGGTTAGCAACTGCTTTAAATAATCCTCAGAAGTCCCAATAGGAAAGAATCACCACTTTATTGTCAAAATAACACCACCAAAACAAGTAGATCACGAGCACTTTCGCCCAGTCTTACCGGGCATTTTCAAGTGTAATTAGCTAAAACAAATAACTAAATAAATAATAATGAATAATTTAATAATAAAAATAATAATATGTTATTTGGACAATAGCTTCTGCTATTGGCATACAATGCTGTGGGTGGTGCCGGTTACCATACATATGGCTTTCTCAAAAGCCGACTTCACACTTCTAAACACTAGTGTAGTCTCCTTTAAGGCCCCTGAGCCAGTGGTAAACATTACTCAAGCCACTGAATCACTTACATATGCCTTCTACCAGCACCTACAGGACTGCATCGATCTGGCAATCCCTTACACAACTGTGAGTCTTTGTACCAATGCCAAGCATCCAGTCTGGTGTACCCCAGCCATACACAAGCTCTACAACGAAAGGAGGTAGCTACTACAAGACAGAGCAGAATCCTTGTAAGGTATGACACCCTTGCTCATTATATGTGAAGAACTACAAGCTCTCATGACATCATCCAGGGCAAATCCGACAGATATATCACCAAGGACTCGACAGACAATCATACGGCCTTCTTTAGCTATGTTGGACACCTGGGAGGACACTCCCAGATATGCTCGGACTGGGTTCAGAATGATGTGAAGTTTACTGAACATACACACATTGCCAACATACTGGCTGACGGGTTCGGTGCAAACATCCCCCCCTCCCCCCCACATGGAGAGATTCTGTACCAGAGGATTGTGGCCCCCGAAACTTCTGTAATGCACAGGTGGGACATGCTCTCTCCAAGGCAGTGAACACAGCATCCATGGGACCAGATGGTGTCCCGGCTGTGTACTCCATGAACTCATTGAGGAATTAGACCCAGAGTTAGGACAGCTGTTTAATCTTAGCCTCACCTCAGGTAATGTACCCAAGTTGTGGCGCACGGCGACTGTAGTCCCACTTCACAGGGGCAGTGCCTCCACTGACCCTGGTAATTGCCGTCCCATTAGCTTGACAAGCCTTATCTGCAAAGCCATGGGGAAGGATCATAATGGAACTCATAGATGACGACATAGGTGACTTGCATACTTTGCATCCAACCCAGTTTGGCTTGGTCAAAGGCAGATCATGCGTTTAAAACTTGGTTGACGTTTTAGGAACAGTCACTGAGGCCATTGATGAGGGTCAGGCAGTCCATACAGCCTACCTCGACGTGGCAAAGGCCTTCAACACAATACCCCCCTCAGGTATCATTGATAAACCCATCGGCTTGGATGTGAACCCGTACATCGCAGGATGGGTTGCAAACTGGCAAGGTGACACAACCCACATGGTCATAGTTGCTGGCACCATGTCAGACTCACAGCCGGTCACAGGTGGTGTCCCACGAGGCTCAGTCCTGGGTCCACTCTTTTTCTGCATCTACATTTCCAAAGTACAAGCAAACACAGGGGGGTTATGGCTGACAATGTTTGCAGATGACTTCGAACTGGGTGCCATAGTGGGACGGACATCTGACACAGATATCCTTCAGAAGGGCCTCACAGATATGGATATCTGGTGCCAGGGACATGGCCTACAGCTAAATGCCGGGAAATGCATAGTCATACCCTTCGGGAAGAACAAGGTTACCCCTAGCTGCCATATAGGTGGCAATCCACTGAGCACAGAGGGAGTTACCAGGGATCTGGGGACCCAGGTTGTCAGTCCCCATTCGCTCGACACACACGCTGCTAACGTAGTTAGGTAGACCTTCTACATTGCCTACCTGATCGTGCAGGGATTCACATCTAGATCAGGGAGGTCATCGCCTCCTTGTACTCATCACTCATTAGACCTATGATTGAGTACATTGCCCCATTCGGAAGGTATCTGACCCGACACCTGCAGCAGCTGGGAAGGCCCCATAGGTTCATCGTCAAATGGATGCAGGGTGTCAGGAATTTGTGTTATGCTGCCCGACTGAAAGGACTCCTGCTCCATTCAGTCACATACCACTTGCTCAGTGGTGACCTGTGCCTGACATACAAGGCCATGTCGACCCATATTTGATGACTATGCTTCACCTAATGGATCTACATCCCTCAGAACTACAGGGGCAGGTGACGTGAACCTTGACACGGTCATTAATAGAATGTGTTGGAGGGACAGATTCATCACCCAGACACTCACTATGCTGTGGAACAACATCCCAGTACATGTGAGGCAGAGCACCTCGCTGGCCTTGTTCGAGGGGGATCTTGACCAATGGATGGGAGATTGCAGATATACCCCAGGGATTACTTCATTGTCACTGCTTGACAGAGGTACAGCAATATAATAGGCATTGTTATCTTCAGACTGGAGGGTTGGCAAAGGCAACATAACTATGGGCTAGGGTTATAGCTGCCCTTGGGCAGATAGCCTACTATGCACCTATGGACCTATGAACCTATGTTCATAGTTTGTCCCATTCACACTTGTCTATCCCCTATCCTCATTCGTATGTGTATATTTCTGTGGCACATGATTGAACTATGTATTACCTGCAGGTATGCTGTGTACAGTGCACATACGTCACGGTTGATTACAGTGTATCTGTGTACCTACCTCTGTGATACTGAGGACTACCACACATCCTTCACAGCATTACATGCATATGTCCATACTATTATTCGTTGGCCTGTGGGGGGTTGTTAGGGCAACGGTTACACGTGTCCCTGTTTGTGCACGCGTCATGGTGGTCTTTGACCAGCCTCCGTTGCTATCGTGGGATGGACGGTAGTGTTGGTGTGTGCTTGGGATGTGTTTCCACTGCCGGTGCATCTGTGGGGGGTGGGGTTGGCACATGTTCCTCTTTGCAGGGAGCCCCATCCTGGACATTTGTGTCATGCGTCAACACTTGGCACATGCCATATGTCCTGTGCTATTCCCACAGTCGTCTATGCCTTCCTGCATTACTACTGCGTGTTACTGGCAGTTTGTATCTGGTACGCATGGCTATTATGTTGGATAGCTTGGCCTATTCCCATGCTATGACATACCCATTCATCCAGGCATATACATGTTATTACATCCTTTGCGTTGGCCGTGGGTGTTTGGCCATCCGCAACGCTTATTCTCAACGTGTGATGTCCCACCTTCACCTTCTGTGCATGTGGCACCCTGTTGGGGCGTCCTGCTTGGTGGGCAGATGTTCCGCCATATGTGTTGTGTTTGACATGTCTGCATTGCTAATCATCAGTACGGTGGCTGAACATACTGCCTTGTCCAGATGTGTACAGTTATGGGCACCGTGGCGTGTGCACGCCTATGGGGTTTCGACAGGTCCATACCACATGCGGGATGTACACATTCTGCCGACACATTCACATGCAGCCATTTGGATATCTGTACCTGAGGTGGGATGTTAACATGTGGGGTACATATTTGCCCGCGTGGCACTGCCTAGGACAATACTACTACATTTCATGTATACCCATTGTGTGTAGGTGTGCAGCTGCGCAAGGCTGCTAGCTGGGTTGGGTGCACGGTCGTACATGGGTGCGGGTTACGTGCTATGACGGGGCTGTTGTGTATTACATTTGCATGCATGGGTTCTGCTTCTGGATATTACGCTTAGGCATACGCCGTCCTATGTGTATGCAATGGGCACATTGCTGGGTGTAGTACATGTTGCTATGCACATGTTTGTCTGTGTTTAGGGTATCTGGTTTCCTTCTGGTTGTTATATCGACACGGCTACCCGGCTGTGTACTCTCACTACTGCTGGTGACCATGCCCATGTGGTTACTTCTGTGTAGGTGCGGCGCGCTGACATGCTACGGTACACCTTCACTGGGTATACCCACTGACAGTGCATTGCGTGATGGACACGGTATTACGCGTATCCTTTGTTCCTTGGACGGGTACAATTTGGACTTCGTGGGTTAATGTTTGGTTCTCCATTTTGTGTGAACAGGTACTATGTTGCATACTCTGCGTACGTTTCATTATCCACGGACCCTGGCTGGTGCGGTTACTATTGCAGGCGGCCTGTGACAGTCAGCACTTTAGGTTGCTCATCGCCTGCCGGCTTGGCCACGCCTACGGGCACATCCTACTTGGGCTCGCGCACGTGCCCTCTGCACGTGTCTGTGGTTGCGGCGCGCACTCATTACTATGCATATGGCGCTGCTACGCTGATTATACACTGCACTGCCGGCGCAAGCCTTACACCGGCCTTGCGCCGAGCTTCATGAATCCCGGGGTATATGTTTTATGTCAGAAAATAAACAATGTTTTCATGCTTATTCAGTGGTTTGCAACTGACATAAATTTTGCAAAAGAATTTCAAAATCAAACGCAATCTGGATGATTGGATAGGTGACAGTAAATTATCCCAGGGGGTTCAACCTGTGTCCCTCTTGGACTGGGGCAGTAGGTGCTTATTGTGGAAATAAGGGTAAGAACTTGGCTAGGCTTGTAAGGCCCTAGGGCTGTTAGCCTAGTAACTTCCTACCATCCTATTAGAAAAATTGTGGGTAGAAAACTTTATTCATGTAGAGGGTGGTAACCAACAAAATTAGTAATTGCTTTATTCCAACTGTAACTTTTGTATTGTGACTGTGTCCAGACCATCTTACATATATGCACGTGTGTGAATTTTCACAAAATAGTCATTCTTCTTAAAATTGCAGAAAACTGAAGACCGTGTTCATGCTAATATTTTCCTGCACAAGTTTATAGTAATGTGTTGTTAGCAATTCTCAAATAATTTTGAAAAAAAAAGTAAAATAGAACTAACCAATTAATTAGTTAGCAGCACAGAAAAGGGGTAACTTAGGGGTAAAAGGTTAAAATAAATGAAAATACATTAAAAGTCATCAAACAAAAAGCAGAACTCCTTACAGAGTTAAGTGTAATGCATCAGGCAACATAAAAATAATTTGTGTGTGCATGAGGGAGGTAGTTGGCAGTAAGAAATGCTTTTAGTGTTTGTAGTTTTAATTTATAGTGATACTAACAATGGGATTAATTAGTTTATGAAAACAGATTTGATTGCTTTCTTGCAATAAGTTTTGCAGTTGACACAGAGGTTACCACTGTGAATTGCAGCTCCTCTGGTGCAGGGTTTGATTTCCTCCATTCATATTTGTCTACTGTGTGACCTTGAGCAAATCACTTACCGGTATTAAGCATGTGTGGCCAACAAATGGGGGTTATTGGGGCACAACAAGATTTTGTTAGAATTCTGTTAACGGAAAATATGGTTATTTTTTGTTTACATTTACTAGACAGTTTTCACAATAAGCACAATATATAGCATATAGTATAAGCATATAGTTTTCACAATATACACAGTATGTATATGTTTTTACAGTATGACAAGATGTGGTATATATAATTTTTACAGTATGCACAAAATGTGTATATAATTTCATAATATGCACAGCATGGGCATGCAGTCAAATAGCTTCATAGCTGATACTATTCAAAATGATGTTTGAAAACTAAGGTGACATGTTCATTGTAACATGTTGGGTGAAGTGTGTTATTTATTACCTGTAAAAAGCAAGCAGTAAAGGTTATTTAATACAAATCAAAGTACTGTAGATCTGGCTTTAATGGGTAAAATATCATAAAAGGTACTAACATAATATTGCAAATTCTGTTTAAAAACTAACAGAATGCAAAAAACATAATTTCAATATACGTGAGGACCAAAAATATGTATGTTGCAAATTGGTTTGCGGACATTAACAAATGAGAAATGAATGCAAATGGCTGTTATATGCAACAGAATTAACAGAGGTCAAGTTCTGACCATTGTGACATGAAATCAAATAGACCTGTATTTCTTCAGTTAGCCCATGTAAATGAAATGTATTAATTCTCTGTAAAAAAATAAAAAAAAATAAATAAATAAAAAGTGTCAATTAAAGTACTACACAATCATTTCAGGTAATAAAATATTATAAACTCATTTGAGAAGATCTTAAAGTTGTAAATGATACATTATTGTTAAACATTAAATGTTATATATATTGTTAAATATCACAAAGGAGTTAATGACTCACCGTGGCATGGATAACCAGTCTGTTTCCAGGTTGGAAATAATATTTCTAGAAGATTCTTAGTAGTGGGCGGCCACGGTGGTGCAGCGGTTAGCGTTGCCACCTCTCACAGCAAGAGGTTCTCTGGTTTGATTCTCGGCTGGGGTGCCTTCAGTGTGGAGTTTAAATGGTCCTCCCTGTGATCGTGTGGGTTTCCTCTGGGTGCTCCGGTTTCCTCCCACATCCCAAAGACATGCAGTAGGTGGATTGGACACTCTAAATTGGCCCTAGGTGTGAGTTTATGCCTTCTGTAGAAGGTTGGATGCCGGGCTGGCAACTCGACACTGTAAAACTCCACTGCCAATCATGAGCAGACAGGTGATCCGCTGAGGCGACCCCTAACCCGGAAAAGCTGAAAGAAGAAGAAGATTCTTATTAGTACTATCTAGAATTCAGCTCTTACTTTGCTTCATATATAAAACAGGTACTAAAAAGTAATAATAATGATGCATTGAAATGCATGGGAGGGAGTGCAAGCACTCTAGCCAGTAGGTGTGTTTCTAACCTACTGCTCATTTTTCGTGCACCTTGTGTGTACTCTACTGAGTTTTTTTCATAGTGTAAATCTGAAGATACAAAAATTGGATGGTTATCCGATGTAGCCTTGACTCAGATCTTTTATACCCGCTTTAAGTAAATATAAGTTTAATTTGTTGATAAAGGATAAATTAAAGGGAGAACTGTTACACATGTATTGAAATATCAAAAAATATAAGTGTCAGGTCAGATTTTCTCTAGTAAAATTATTTCAGACATTGCCAATGATAAAACTGATTTCTGTATTTCAAACCAGAAATGTTTACATAAAACTTTACAATGGTACAAGCTGGATAAGCTTTTACTGCTGCTTTGTTCTAAAACAAAGGAATGGCCATAGTCGTTTCTGTTTTCCATGACAGATACAGTTTATTTGTATAACTATGCAAATTAAGTCTTGTGTATGTGAGAAATATGCTGACTGATGGTCTATAAATAGTAATTGCACATTTCTAGTGTCAATCTAAGTTATAATTATAATTTTACATTGGCAGAAATGTTCCAAAAACCTGGTCCATGTATTTAATTCAGTAGCTCTTCCATGTTAGTTTATCTAAGCTTGTTATTAGTATAGTTTAAATGTGCTACTATCTATGCAAAAAATAAACATTTTTACAAACTTCTTTCAGTGTCTTAGTGGTTTTATACTAATGACAGATGGTAATAAAAAGAGAAACAAACTTTTTAATAAACCACAGCTCCTCAGTCCTAGGCCCAAAATGTGAAATGACATTCCTCCTTCCATAAGGGATTCAACCAGCGTCTCTGACTTGGGTAGCAACGTAAAGCAACACCTTCTGAAGTCCTCAAAATGGTAGAGCTTCAACAATACAGGCATTACATAACATTTTTATTTCACTTAGCATCCGTTTTATTCCACTATTATATCATTCACTTTTGACACGCTTGCATGCAACTTTCTCCTAGTACCACCATTTCCAGTCGTGTGTAGCCTGCCAACCTCTCTAAGGACTTTTCTACCATCGTCCACCCCCAGACCACTAATTTACTCTGCTATCCTCTAAAGTCCCTCATCCCACATCATCCAGTTATCATAGAACTAATGTATATTTTACCTATGACTATTAATGTATACATTTCCTGGAACTATGCCTAACCTCAAAAAGTACAACTCTTACCCTCCTCACACACACTGTTGCCCATCTCACTGTATATCAGTTTAGGTGACATCATTTAGTTTTATTTACCTGGAAATTTTTTCTTTAAGCCTGCAAAATTGAAACTGTAATATACAAACTCTTCCACTTTACAGATTTAGAAAGCAGTACAAATAATTATTTGCAGTGTAACCAGAAACTGTCATTCTTTTGTTTCTCTCGTATTCAGAGCCTGAAAGTGGTCCAGATGGATCAGTGCTTCACCCTGGTCAACAAATGTAAAAACATAAAATAATAAATGCATATATACATGCACACATAAAAGAAATATGTGTCAGTCACCAAAAATTGATAGTGTGACTTCTAAAGTAAGTGTGAATATCAGGGCATGTCAGCACTGTGTGATCCCTTTTTCAGACATTCCATCTGAAAATCCAGTCTTCCAGCGATATGTAGACAAACTGTACAGTGTACCTACAAACAGGCAGAATCAGTTTAATAACCTAAAAACTGACCTTCCTAGTTTCAAAAGAAGACAGTGGGAATGCTTGCTCTTCTTTATGACAAAGAACCCTGAGTGGTGAGACAAGTGTGTTCACTTCTTACAGTCTGATCTTAAGGGTCATTAATTATCTTATGAATATAGCTTAGTAACACAGCTTCATTTAAGACCAAGTATTAGGCAGAGTTCCCACCTTATCCAATAGGGAGAGAGAGAGCAAACATGAAAGACAACAGAAACAGACTAATAGTCCATCATATGCCTATAAGACGCAGCTAGCCTTGATCAGATGTTTCTTGCAGTGCTGTACTGCCCCCTTCCATACACCCCATGCTGTACTAATACTGTCTAGGTAGTGCCTGCCCACATACCTAAATACTGTGGGGGGGGGGGGCAAAATCAGGGACAGATTTTAAACATTGCTCATAATAACTTGAGAGTTGCTACAATAACAGATTTTTCTTTAGCACACATTTTCTAAAGAACGTGAAGTTTGAAACTCAAATGTCTGTCAGTATTTAATTACTTCTTTCATCAATGATTTTTCAGAAACCACAAAATTTATGAGAGACTGATCAAAATGTGAAGCAAGTCTGCAAAATTCTAGACATTTGAGAGGTGTGCCTGTCCATTATAACTTTAAAGTATTCCACTTCTATAATACCCTCTCTGTGAAATATTGCTGCCTTGTTTCCATTGTGAGATATTTGCAATCAGGTTATTAGAGCTGACTTATTGTGCTAAAGAAAAACGTAGTGGTTCATCTGACAAACTGTGCTTATGTGTGCAATTATTACACTCTCTGTGAGAGGAGTAGCAGCAGCAACAGTGACCATTAATTGTTTGGCTAAAAGCCTATCCATTTCCTGAGGTCTGGTAGTTAGCATAGAGAATTAAGGCTATGAGCTGTTAATGACCTTTTTTCTGTGGTACGGCATTCATATTCCTCAGACTTTGTTTGCCTAATGTGAGACCTTGAGCAAGTCACTTGAGCTAGGCTCCTCAATAGTCTCATGGACTAATTATTACTTATGAACCTACGCGAGAGTAAAAGTAACTGTTCTTGCATAGGAGCTTGTTGGCCTACTTATAGAGCAGGCCTTAAAAGCAATGTACAAAAAGGGAGGAAATTGCTGTATTTAGCCAGATATGCTGAGTATCTGATCCATACTATTTCAGAAAGCTTCTTTCTGAAGAGACTCTTGTACTGTAATCAACAGCTATCCCAAAAGTAGTAGCACATGACTCCCAGAAAATATGCCACCAACAGCAAAGGGTGCTCAACTAAGATTCATGTCACCTTTCCCTATTTTACTGTTACCTTCTCTGTATATTTCCAAAAGGTTATGGTATACAGTTTTCAAAACCTGGACTCATTCCACAACGACCACATCAACAGTCTGCAATAGCTTTAGACCTGGCTTTCCAGTTGTTAGAGAATAACATTGTAGAGTGGGTTCCAGAATAATCAAGAGAGATGGTGTTTTATTCCAGTTATTGTGGTGTAAGCGAAGGATAGCAATTTTTTTTAAGTTATGGTGTCCTTACATGTTAACCATTCATACTTTTATCTCCACCTCATGCTAACTAATGCCGGTATGGACCAGCCAGGATCAGTAGTAGTGACATATCTCTCTGTCCACTAAGCCATTATGAACTGGATGTGATGGACCAATGTCTTGTCAGAGCAGGGACCGTCTTTCAGACCCACAGACAAGGCTCTTTTAGTTTTGTAATGGCATAGTAACAGAAAAATCTCTTGGAAGACTGCTCCTTATTCTTGATCTCTTCAGGTGGTGAACTCAGATAAGACACTCTTTTGGGTTTTATTTCCACCCTTTGCTTTTTCTGTTAGTGCTTGAACAGTGTATGCAACTGCTTTGTCCATTTTTTTCTGAATGGAAAATATTATGTGCTTGAGGTTTTACTTTACATGCAGTGCATGTCTTGTGCTGCTTATTTTGAGCTAATGCTTGGTTTCTGTGGGATTTTACCCTTGTAATATGTTTTACGGTCTTCTGGACTAGGGCATTTTAGTACGGTCTTCTCATTGCCTCGTGCTTCCAGAGCAGCTAGTTAATCTCATTTGTTGTTTTCATTGATTAAAAACGTGATTTGAAAGTTTTAACAGAAATCTTGCTGTTTTTGCATTTTTTTTCCTTTCGGGTTATGATTGCGGTGATTGAGTAGGTTTACCGCATTTTAAATGATTTTTGTTTAAATCATGATTCTGTCTTTATTTTATATGTTAAACATTTTTGACAAAAATTTTCTATAAGTTTATATTTTACTCTCTGCACAAGGCTGTTTTATGCTGTTTCTAACAATTTGGGGCTGAAACTTCTGTGACATGTATATTGAACTTTGAACTGTGTTACTGAAAGCGTGGTGTAGAGAATAGTATCCCTGTGGAAATAGACTTCAGATTGCTGTTTAAAGGGAGAATAGTGGGGTTTGTCAATTTTCTACTGGGCTGACCTTGCAGCCAGTATTTTGTATTGATCTGGCCAATTTTTTGTCCCCTGATTTAATAGACACAGATGTAGTGCCCTTCCAACCATAACCCCCTTGTGCACCTAAAAAAATAGAAATAAATCAAGAAATATGCCTCAACCTGTAGCTTGTAAGTCTAGAGTAGCCATGGGTAGGCTATCGGACCACTCCCCTTCTTTTGCTTCCAGGTCCGGTCATTTGGTTTAGTACCACTATTGTGCACAACACGAGCTTCAGGCACACCCCCTGAAGCTGTACCATTGACTGTTTCAGGTACGGGAGAATAAAACCCTTTAGGTACAGGAGGACTCAGAGGTACAGAATGTGTTGACAGTGTTAATGCTTCCCCCCACAGGGATTCTCCCTCTAGTGTAGTACATGCAAAAAAGAAACATAAGTCCAACCACATTGCAGGCAACAGTCTTTGACTGTGTTTCTATCTGAGCTGGTGCTTATGACTATAGCCATTGCTCAGGCAGTTGATTATGAGATGCAAAGGTGAGTTGTGCGTAATGCAGGTGCTCCCACCCCTGTTCAACCACCAAAGCATCCTGATTCTGAAGGAGATCTGGAATCTGAGGTTTCAGAAATGTCAGAGTCTGATCAGTTAAGTTAAGAAACCCAAATACCAAATGCTGGTTAGATTTAGGGATGTATTTAATTGGGAGCAATCAATGGCTACCTCATAGATGAGTAGGGTATATGATCTTTTGGAGGATAAGTTCCTGAACATGGTGGCCTTCCCACCATTGATCCCAGTGCTGGAGTATGTTTTCAAGAAAGCTTGTAAGTTTCCTCTGCTGAATGAGTCAATGCCTAAAATAGTGTTTAAGAAATTCAGGGTGTGCTTGGCCAAATCTGGCCTCCAAAAACCCCCTTGTCCACAGACTCTGCTTCTGTATCCCCAGCAAATTTATTCAACAAAATGACTATGTCTTTATCAAACCCAGTCTCTTCTGATAAGCTAGGCAAGTGGCTAGAATCTCATGGAAAGCAGCTAGCACAATCCAGCATGGCAGTTTTTAAAGTGTTTAACTTACAAGTGTTTTATGCGGAAGTCTGTGCTGAGGTGCAGGTATAGCTTAACTCATTCACTCCGGAGCAGCTCAGAAAAAGCTGCCTGCTAAATTCCACCATAGGAACAGCAGTGCAGCCTGAGCTCATTTTCAGAAAATCAATTTGTAATACCTTACAGAAAACAAATGTTCATAACTCTTTAACTATAAGAGCTAGAGTAAAAATGTAAATGCGAAAGTTGTTCAGCAGACACTGACCTTTTCAACAGTATAAATGTTGATAGTGCATATCAAAGTCATTATTAAATATTTGACAAGGATTGTTGATATTGTGCATATTTTTTTACCTTTCCGGAAAAGCAAAGCACAATATCTTGGTCAATGTACATGTAGACCCATGCAATTTGTATTTAATTTATTAGTATGAATGTCAGCTTTAAAATGATACCTTAACCATTACTGTGTGATGCTCCTTTATGGAGATATTCACATAAATATGATTACTATAATATTTCTCATAACTGATAAATAAACAAAACATAATATCTGATCAACTACAACAGACAGAGCCTACATATCAGTGTAGAAGTTGTGTGTCTGAATGTCAGCTTCAAAATGATGCATCATTTGTATGATCACCATGCTCTATTGCAAAGATATGGGCGTAATAATGAGAAGCATTGAAAATGCATAATTTTCATAATCGTACAAGGCTAAACAAACTGTGATATCTGTACGTGTGTACAGTGCACAGACACAGTTCTTTTACCATGTTGTAAGGAGTAACACTGTCTTCAAAATGAAGTATTACTTGGCACACTGACATGCTCACTTGCAAAGTTATTTACCAAAATATTAAAAAAAAATCATAATTTCCATAGCCTAAGTCCTAAACAAACTTTGATATCTGCACATGTGTAGATCATACAGGCACAATTCTTTTACCATGTTGGAACCAGTGATACTGTCTTCGAAATGAGGTATTACTTGGCACACTGACTTGTTCCCTTGCAAAGCTATTTACCAAAATATTAAAAACAAATCATAATTTCCATGACCTAAGTCCGAAACAAACTTTGATATCTGTACATGTGTAAAACATACCGGCACCATTCTTTTACCATGTTGGAACCAGCAATACTGTCTTCGAAATGAGGTATTACTTGGCATATTCAGATGCTCCCTTGCAAAGTTATTTCCCAAAATATGAAAAAACATCATAATTTCCATAACCTAAGTCTGAAACAAACTTTGATATCTGCACATGTGTATAACATACAGGCACAATTATTTTACCATGTTGGAACCAGCAATACTGTCTTCGAAATGAGGTATTACATAGACACTCCATTCTCAATGAAAGGAAAAAATGTATAACATACAAAAAGTAGTCATAATAATAATAATCATAATACACAACAATAATAACATATGAGGATCTGCCCTAAAAGGGTGCTTCATTAGGTTGTACAATCGTGATATACTGAAATGCCCCAAAAAGCCGAGGTATGATGGGATTGAATAGTAAATCTAGAGACTAACATTGCAAATGGTGTGTTATTTCAAATCAGCTGTAACAAGTCTAAAATCTACTCACAATTTCTGTAAAAAATATTTCACTGTAAACTATAAAACAATACTTGTTATCTACCCTGATGGACTGGAAAAATACATGAAAGATTGTGAATTATGCATAAGTAGTAGTTACTACTCCAATGTGAGTGTGTTGCTATGTGTGAGAATGTAGGAAGTTGCATTACTCTCAACTGTCCAGATTTAGCTTCATAGTTGTGGTTTGTTTCTCATAACATTTGTGGTTTTCTGGCAAATCACAGAGGATGTAAGTCAATAAATAATACCATATCTATTCATACCTATAAAATGTATTCTAGTACAAATCCTGCTATTTGAGTAACTAAAGAACAATATCTCTGTCCAGATTTTGCCTCATATATTTCTTACATGTCTTGAAATTGTAAAAACACCTGCTGTTGGGCGCAGTAACCACTCGCTAGAAACATTTGCAGACCTTGCATTCCTAAATTACGATTACATGGGACTATTCATACTCAGTTTGTGAGGCATCGCTAATTAAAATAAAACACATTAAAAAAAAAGAAGTTAGCGATATGTATCGCAACGAAAAGTGAATGTAAAATTACCGCACTTAAAGAGAGAATTTTAAATAAAGTGTCCGTGGGATTTGAGTCTTCTTGAGTACTGGTTCGTTCTTCAGTGGTCTGTTTTTGTCGGATTTGTGCACATTAGTAAAATTCCTGTAATCGGTGAGGTAATTGTGAACAGGAAAACCGGAAGCAGAAATAAGTCATCGTTTATATAGCAGCTCTAGTTCGTTTATATGGAAACTACTGGTTTATTAAACATTGTCAGTTTTCACAAAACACATGCCGAGATAGCTGATGCTGAAGTAGTCGCAGTTGCAGCAACATAGAAACTATAGCAAAAGTGAAGGTCATAATGTTTCCGTGTCTTTTGAATTACTGGAGTGAGATTCTATGTACAGTGACCCGTTTTATCTAAATTGATGTTTTTTTGCAAGGAATTTAATGTGTGTTTTAAGACACATATGGTTGTGCCAGTACGACTGCAGTTGCTAGCCTTCAAAAGTTTCTTCATTGCCCATCATAGATTTAGTTCTCTTGATCGTGTATGTGTCCGGTTTGCTGTGATCACAAGAAGATACGGAGTGCACAGCAAGCCGATTTTCTTTAAAAAATCAAATGGGAACATTATGGTACTACACACTGAAAACTAAGTTGAGAAGGTAACTGACAAAGTTCAGGTACTTTTTCAACTTAGTTTTCAAAATTTCAGCTAAAATGGGACTGTAAAGTTACTCACGCCTGTGGAAGGCACTCTGGTGAAATGGCATACAATTCCTAGCGTCTCAGAGAGCACTCGGATGTAAGCACCAATGCACCAAGGGACGGTACTCAGGGTTAATGAGTTAAACGAGTTTGTTGTATGATTCCCTGATGAGCAAAAAGTCTGTGTCAAAGATATTATTTCCAATGTTTCTCAAGTGTCTAAACATATTTTAAAGAGTGGCTTGGAGGGGGCTGATACTTTTTCTAGAAATGCAGTGATGTCAGTGGTGATAAGGAGGTATGCTTGGTTGCATAGCCAAAACTTTTCAGATGAGTTAAAAATGAGATTACGAATGCTTCAGTTGTTTCTGATTATTTGTTTGGTACAGCAGCTAATCAGATCCTTAAACTGTGGGATGACAGAGATAAACTGATGCAAGCGGTGCCAAAGATGTTCCACACTCTTGGGTTTCCCTCCAATAAGCAGGATAAATTTTAGTGGTCCAAAAAACACAAGTTCCAGCTGAAAAAAAGCCAAGATACAAAAAGGACATAGCAGAATGAGAACTCTGCTATACATAACAAATGGGCTTCCTTTCCCAAAAAGGATAACCCCTTTTCAACCTATAACTGTGCCAAAGCATGGCACCTGTCTTTCTCATATTCCCTTCTGGGTGCCCCATCTTGAAAGTTAGCTGTCAAGAAAGTGGCCTGACCATCAGTGGTTTCCAACAAATTTATACTCCAGAAGTGTCCTGGTTCCCAAAAAAGAGCGTTGTGGAGACAGGTGTTGGACCTATCCTTTCTGAATAATTTGTTCAGTCCTCAGGTTCAAGATGCTTACCTTGCAGACAGTGCTGCTTCTTTTGCCAGACCACTGCTTCATGGTGACCCTGGACTTGAAGGAAGCATATCACTATTTCCCCATTGCTTCAGGGGATATCTGAGATTTGTTGTGCCTGGTTCACACTTTCAGTTCTCTGCATTGCCCTTTGGGCTATCTAATGCACTTCCCAAGTGTTTACCAAATGTCTTGTTGTGGTAGTGGCCCACTAACAGACTCTTGGCTTTCAAATCTTTCATTACTTGGATGACTTGCTGATCTGTGCAGTCTCTCTATCCAGGTGTTTTGGAATTGCTAGAGAAGGCCTCAACCTTGCACTTCCAGTTTGGGTTCAAGATGAACCTTTGGAAGTCATGCCTGACACCCTGGCAAAGACTTGTCTTCCTGGCTTAATCAACACCAACAAAGGAATGGCCTTTCTTCCCAAGGACAAGACCCTGTCTTACCAGATGGTGTTTCAGGAATTCTCCAGGAAGGATGTCATTTCAGCAGGACAATTCCTAAAAATTCTTGGACTGATGGTGTCAATGATTCTCATGATAACACTTGGCTAGCTCCATCCATATGAGTAAAATTCAGTGGTATGTCCAAAATTATTGGACCCAGCACCTACATTTCATGGAATCCTAGTTGCTGATGCTGCCATTCATCAGATGAGAGTTACAGTGATGGTGGACACAGTTTAGTATCACTCCAGGACTTCCTAGCCTCCTACCTGTTCAGGCGTAATCTGTCCAGATAGATTCGTCTGACTTCGACTGGGTGACTGTGTCAGTGGGAGCGCAACTGCAGGCTACTTGAGGACTGAAGGATGCATGAAACTACAGCAATATCAAGGAAATGTTGGCAGTAATACACACCTTGAAAGTACTTAACCACTTGGACTCCAGATCCTCTTCTTGTGGTTATGGACAACACCCCAGTGATGTGGTACCACGGCAAACAAGGTTGAACCCTCTGTGTTTTTGGCTTTATAGCATTTTATGACTCTTCAGGTATCATACATCCCATTAAAGCAAAACTTTGTGGCAGACCGACTAAGCATATCCTGGGCAGACCTGCATGATTGGCAGCTCAAGGCAGCGGTGTTTCAGGATCTAGTCCTGATGTGGAGATCATCTCACACAGATTTGTTTGCATCCTTTCAAAATGGACAGCTGGAAATATTCTGTTCCAGACATCCTTGCAGCCATGCTTGGCCAACAGAGGCATTCTTGTTCCCCTGGACGGGAATGTCCTTCTATGCAATTCCACCCTTTCCACCAATTCACAAGGTACTTTTAAGGATTCAGTAAGAAATGCCAAGGAAATTTGTGGTGCCCCTATTGGCCAGGAAATCTTAGTTCTCCTTTCTAATGGTATTGTCCAGGGGCAATTACCACATACTTGCTCACACAGTCTCTGGGGTTTTTGGTGCACCCCAGTGTGGAACAACTACAACTGACATCCTGGATGATTCAATCTTGACTCCATTTAGGTACTTGTTTCATGAGGTTGTGCAGCAGTTGTTAAAGGTGGCCAGAAAGCCTGCTATTGGAAAATATGTTTATAAGTAGCTGAGGTTAACATCCCTCTAGTCTTGAAATATTTGTGTGAACTACTTCATGATGGCTTATTGTATGCATCCATTAAGGTGCATTTAGCCACCATCTCTGCTTGCCTACAAATAGGTCCCCCACTTTCTTTTTCTCTTTTGATATGGTAAAATAGATCATGAAAGGAGTTACTGCATATGAGACCCCCTCAAAGGAAATTCCTCCTTTGTGAGATCTCAGCAATGCACTGGAAAAATTGACCTTATCACCTTTTGAAGCAGCTTATCAGGCTGATCTGATGTTCTTAACATGGAAAATGTTTTGTTTATTGCTCTGAAAGTTATAAGGTGAGTATCTGAACTACAAGCTCTCATGTTGTGACAACCTTACCTGATTTTCCTCAGGGTTAAGGATTGTGTTACACAGTAACCCGTGTTTCATGCCGAAAGTGGTTTCAGAATTCACTCTGTCAGTCTATATATCTCCCTGTGTTCTTTCCAGAACTTAAGAGTAAGGGAGAAAGGATACTTCATACCTTGGGTGTGCATTAGCAGTTCAGTGCTGCCTTGGTAGAACAAAACCCTTCAGGAAGGTTGAAAGGCTTTTTATTTCCCACACAGTAGCAAAGAAGGGTCAACCTGTCTCTATGTAAACCATTTTATTGGTTGTCCTGTGGTTTTGTTTTTTGTTACACCCACCATGACAAGGTGAATCTAGGCAAGATAAAGGTGCATTCTGCTGGGGCTTTTTCCTCTTCAGTGGCATATTTGTAAGAAATGGAGTCTAGAAGTATTCTAGAGGGAGCAACTTTGTCCTCTGTCCATACCTTTACAAAGCACTACAAGCTGGAAGCCTTTGCTAAATCCAGTGTAGGCTTCACTAGGACTGTTCTCCAGGGGATCCTGGACCACTATTCTTCCTCGTCCCAGGTTGGGTAAGCCTTGGGAATCTACCTGAATGTCAGTAGGGCAGTGTGTTTGTTGAATGTAGTACATTTGTGAAAGTCCTACTTAACTGTAACATTAGATGTTTACAGAGCATGTTACTTTGCTGGCATTGGGGTAGTAGTGCCCTTCTACCCTTTCTGTGGCAGTTTACCAAAGCTCAGAGTTCACTTTCTGTCTCTGATGGACCAATCACCTTGCAGTACAGGGACTGCCTTTCAGACATACATACAGGAGCCTTTAAGTTTTCTAGGGTCCAGCAAGAAGAGAAGATGAAAATGCAACCTTTGTGTACACCTATTGTTCCAAACCAAAAAACACACACACAACAATAAAGGCTGATGAGCATAACACAACAGCAACTCCAACACCAAACTGTGCACATCCAAAAAGGGTCCTGATGAGTAGATACTGTCAATAAGGAACTGTGTTCTATGAACATCTACTGTTACAGGTAGGTAGGACTTGTGCAACTGTACTTTTCCTCTTCCTCAGGCAGTTCTGATGAGTCTTGGGAGCCTAGTCCCCCACCAAAAGAGGAAGTACAAGAGAAAGCACGTAGACTCCTCTTCAAAGTCCCCTACCCTGGATACAGATTTAGATGAAGAGGAGGCTTCTCTCATATCCACTCCGGAAGATCCTTCCTTTTTAATTTCTACAAGACTTTTGGGTTTCTAATACCATGATGGGGACGGACCCCATTCCTAACTCAAAATATGATTAAAGTTCATGAAATTAGTATTGTTTCAATCTCTGATGTTAGCCAAAAGTGCTCTTCACAGCACCTGCAATGTGCTCAGAATTGACTCCTTCTGCAATTCATACAAAGGTACATATATCAGTAACATATCTAAGTATGACTGTAAATTCTTTTTTTATGAGACCCTTTGCTCCTGCTACTATTGAAACTGTTTGGGTGTCCTCCTTCCACATTGCCCTTGTTACTGCCTGCAAATCCTGGTATTTCATGACTTTTGTCTCTCAGTACATAAGACAGTAATCACTGGGTGTAGCAATTTCAATGATCAATGCTACTTTTGTTTTCTTTTCCTGGATTACTGTATCTGGTTTTCTTGCATCTATTTTTGAACTGTTGGTAATGGGCAATACTATGTGATATAAACATCATCATTTTCTATAATGCTTTGTGTCAAATGTTTCCAGTGCTTCTCATCTACTTCAATATTATAATGTTTGCACAATCCAGAGTGCAACAGTCCTGCCACATTATTCTGCCTTGAGAATACAGGCCATCTGCCATTAGATATGGGATCAAGATGTGCACCTGTTTCCAATTCTGTTTTACAAAACCTGCATTTGTCTGTTTCTCCGTGTTCAATAAATTTTGAAAAACACCATGTATGTAGTCCACTATCCACCAGTGTTAACCTTTTGTTTAAATTCACCTGTCCTTATCTATTCCTGCATTAAATTCTGATCAACACTTCTGGTTTAATTTTAATTTCCACTTAACACTGATATGCCTCTGCTTAACTAAGCAGGGAAGTCATCTTAGACTTGTTCTCTTCATGTTTTAAAAGTTTCTGTATGTTTGGATTTTGTGAGGTCAGCAAATATGTATGCAGTCCTATCATTGCAGATCTATACATGTAATTAATTTTGAGGAGACCCATACCTCCTTCAGAATAGGGAATATGTAATCTTGGTATGTGCTGATCTTTATAACCATCTGGATGAAGCATTTTTCTTCTTTTCTTGTCCAACTGATTGAATACCTTTTGGGCCCAGTCGGTCACCCCCAAACTGTAAGAACAGGAAGAGCAAATTGGTTTATAGCTTGGATTTTATTTCTAGATGTCAGAGCTGTTTTCAGTGTTAATTTTAGTTTTCTGAAATATTCCTTACTAAGTTTTATTTGCATTTGTTTGTTTTATTGTTGATCCTTCATCAGTTCCCAAATATGTATACACTCCCTCTCGCTCAAGTTTGTTTATATCACATTCATGTCCCAAACTGATGTTTTCTTGGTGCTGCAGTTTTCCTGCTTTAGAGGATGCTTTTGCATGTTTATCAAGACCAAATGATATTCTTATATCATCTTACAAAATTTTGACTGTTTGTAGATGTTCTTCGTGTTTCACTGTTGCAGTCATTACATTTGGGTAATCTGCTGGCAGGTTGCCGTCAGTCGGCCCGAATAACAAAGTCTTGGGTCCTGCGTCGGTTGCTGTCTCCTCTTCCATGACGTCAGGTCATCAGGGGTATAAAACATGCAGCCGACGCCATTTTATTCTGTCTTTCTTGCCGCGCGGTGCCTGAAGCAGAAGCAGTTCGCAAGTGCCGGTCGGCCGACTCCTGAAATTTTTGCATTCGAGTTTCAAAACCAAAGTCTTCAACTAAAGCTAAGTACCCCATTGGGGAAACTTTTTCTTGCTCCTTACCGATGTCAGTAAAAGTTAATAATTGCATTACTTGTGGGAAGCAAATACCTCATAAGGATTTTCATTTGTACTGTATTCCTTGCCTAGGCCAAGATCATAACGTGCCTTGCTGTCGGTTTTGTGCTAGATTTAACCAGCGCACTATTAAGCGTCGGTATATTTTTGCTTCAAAATATTTTGGATCCAGATTTAATTACCCTGAAATGTCGTCGGTTAACAATCAGACTACCGGAGTTCACAAAAAAAGCAAAGATAAAGACAGACAGACCTTAGTGGTCCAAAACCGACGACGAAAATTCTCCTAAGCCAGTCGCCGGTTCGCCAGTACTCAGTGAGGCGCTCTCGCAGCCCCTGATACCTGCTACTTTTGAGTCGCAGGCCTCTACCGAGACCCATGCGGAGTCTGGTATGCCAAGAGATTCTCAGAGTATTGAACCTGCGGATGTCTCTCCCTTGGATGGGTCTGGAGCCGCTGAGCAGGCACCGGCTTCTGAGGGTGTTTTCAGGCCTCAACATTTTTATATAAAACTGACGCCAGCTTCAAAAACAAGAAAATCATCTTCTATGTCTAAAAAAATGATGCATGAGCCACGTGCTCAGGCCCCTATGCCTAAAAAACAGATGATCAAAATGGCTGAGGACTTAATTACCTTGATCAGGGGTTCCCAACCCCCCTCCCCCTGCTAAGAGGCCTAGGCAAGACACTGATTATGAATCTTCAGATCAGGTTTCCATTTCTTCTGATTCCTCTTCTGATCAGGAATTTTCTATTCCACCGTATGAGGATTCAGATGCAGAAGAATCCACCCCATCTGCAGCTCCTCCTGAGGATTATTCTTTTGGAGAAACCTTGCATACTTTAAGGGAACATTTTCATTGGGAGAGTCAGGATTTCTCTGAATCAAAAAAGAGGCTTAGGGATTTCCTTCTTCTTCCTCAACATAGGCCTTTGGCAATACCTCCTGTATTAGACATTGTTGTTGATGTGTTTTCGGAATCAAGCATGGCTCCTGATTCCCTACCTCCGGCTCCTAGTAAGCCAGACAGATGCAACAGGGTTCCCGACTCCCACAAATTTCTATTCAAAATTCCTGCTGCTGATCCTGAGGCTATCTAACAGGGTCCCAAAGGTGTAAAGCCCTCTACAGCCAAAAATCCTACCCCCTCTGATAGAGATTCCAGGGCGCTTGATAGATGGGGAAAGAAGGTTTATACGTCTGCAACCTTGGCAAGTAGGGCCTTAAACTGCCAGTTTCATATTCATAAATATCAACAGCATGTTATTGGTTTATTGAAACAGAAAATTATGTCGATTTCTGATTGTGTGGAAAATAAAGAATTACAGGAATTATTGCATGCAGCTGAACAGGTTGGAAAGCATACTTTGCAATGTGGTTTTGATTCCTTGGAGGCCTCTTTCAGGACCGCAGTTACTGAATCTGTGATTAGAACGCATGCCTGGCTCAAGGAGCAAAATCTGCCTGATCATGTTAAAGCTAAATTGTTGGATGCCCCTTTATAGCATGATACCCTGTTTGGTAATAAGGCAGAAGAGGTTTTAAAGAAAATGGAAGAAAAAGCTAAATCTATGCAAACTGTAAAAGATTTCTTACAAGTGCAGCCGCCCAGGTTCAGTAGGCACTGGCCTACTAAAAACTGTTCCTTTCCTGTGTCCAACAGAGCCTCTCAAGGCAAATCCAGGTGTTCAAAAGGCTCTAGATACCAATCACAGGGTTCTTACAGGTCAAAGCAATGGGATGCCTCCACCTCCAAATCTGGAGGAAACAAAGCACAACCCTACAGTAAGCAGTCTCAATAACTTCCCTCTACCATCACCAAGCACTTATCTTTTGGCAGCCCCCTTGAGGGGAAAATTAGCACTTCATGCTCAAAATTGGCAGTTAATTACCCAGGACAAGTGGGTATTAAACATAGTATCCCAGGGGTACAGATTATATTTCCATACTTTGCCAATTCCAAACGGTTAGCCAGATCTGCCACAAAATCAATGGGCAGAGGCTCAAAAACAAGTTACGTCCCTCATGGATATGGGGGCTGTTCAACCAGTACCAGAACAGGAAAAAGGACAAGGTTTTTATTCAAGACTTTTCCTGGTACCCAGAAAAGACAATGCCTGGCGTCCAGTACTGGACTTATCGATTTTTAACACGTTCTTGGACATTCCAAAATTCAAAGTACTGACTTTACAACAGCTACTGCCTATGCTGGACAAGAAAGCTTGGGTAGTGACTCTAGACTTAAAAGAGGCATACCTGCATATCCCAATAAGGGAATCATGCAGAAGATACCTCTGCTTCAAGGCAGGTTTTTTGCATTACCAATTCTCTGCACTGCCCTTTGGCTTATCTACTGCACCCAGGGTCTTTACAAAGTGCCTGGCACCAGTAATTGCATTTTGCAGACAAAGAAGCATTCAAATTTATCCTTACCTGAATGACTGTCTCATTCAAGCAGAGAGCAAGGACACTCTTCTTCAACATCTGGCGTTTGTAAAAAGGCTTCTAACATGCCTAGGGTACAGAATAAACGAAAAGAAATCACAACTGGTACCCTCTCAAATAATTACATTCCTGGGTGCAAGCTTGAATACCATTGCCCAGATGGCTTACCTTACGCCAGACAAACAAAAGCAACTGACAACACACTTCAAACAGATGGCAAAACCCCCCCAGTTATCTGCAAGACAAATTCTACAGGCTTTGGGGTTCATGGCATCCTGCATTCTACTAATTCCATATGCAAGACTGCATATGAGGAAACTTCAATGGTACCTAAAAGTTTATGGAGTCAACATTATCACAGTCTGGAAACAATGATTCCTCTCATTCCCTGCCTACAACAGGAGTTTCTTTGGTGGGCAGAGACATGTCACCAAAACAAGGGACTGTCATTCACTCTACCCCCTGCCACCCAAATCCTAACTACAGACGCATCAGACTATGTTTGGGGGGCCCACCTGGCAGGGAGATGCATTCAGGGCATATGGAGCCCAAAACAAATGCATCTGCATATCAACCAGAAAGAGATGCTTGCTGTTCAGAATGCTCTGACAGCCTTCAAAGACTTACTTAATCCAGGACAACTACCGATAAAGACGGACAGCACCACGGTTATGTGGTACATAAACAAGCAGGGGGGTACACAGTCCTACCCCCTTTGCAGACTAGCCATGGCATTGTGGAACACAGCTTTGACTTACCAAGTACATCTTCAAGTGCAATTCCTGCCAGAAAAACAAAATATTCTGGCAGACGACCTAAGCAGAAATCTTATGGACCAACACGAGTGGACACTGGATCCACAAATCTTCAGCATGATAACACAGAAATGGGGGAGCCCAGACATAGATCTATTTGCCTCTCCCCAAAAATATCAGCTGGACAAATTCTGCACAAGGACTTATCACAGACAAGCATGGAAAGTGGATGCCCTATCCTTCAGTTGGAAAAACCTATCAGTCTATGCCTTTCCCCCTCTGTCTCTTCTCTCCAAGGTCTTACTAAAGGTCAAATAGGAAAAACCAAAAATGATCCTGATTGCTCCAGACTGGCCTCACCAGCACTGGTACCCAATTCTAAGGAATATGTCTCAACTCCCTCCTTGGTACTTGCCTCAAATACCTCATCTACTGTCTCAGCAGAACAATCAAATTTTGCACACTCAGCTCCAAACTCTGAACCTTGCAGCATGGCTGATCATTTAATTATTCTAACAACACCTCTCAGTAAATCTGTGATGGATGTCATTTTGGAAGCCAGAAGGCCTAGTACTAAAAATTCTTATGCTGATAAATGGAAGAGATTCTGTGCTTGGAACCAAGCACAAGGAACGGACACAGCAAAACCAAATATCCCTCAGATTTTACAATACTTGACTGAGATGCTTGACAAGGGCCTATCTTTTTCTTCAATAAAAATCCATGCCTCTGCCATCTCGGCTCTTTACAACACGGAATTTTCTCATCCTCTGCTTAAGCAGTATCTTAGAGGGGTCAAAAATTTAAGGCCTCCAAGAAGATCACCAAAACCTGCATGGGACCTCAATTTTGTGCTGGAAAAACTCATCCTGCCTCCTTTTGAACCAGCAGCTATGGCGGATATAAAATATTTATCTTGGAAAACAGCTTTCCTCTTTGCAATCACTTCAGCAAGAAGGGTTTCAGAAATACAGGCTCTCATGGTTGTGGAGCCTTTTATTACATTTTACCCGGACAGGGTGTCCCTCAGGACCAATCCTTCCTTTATGCCTAAGGTGGTATCCAGTGTGGCTCTTAACCAAACAATTCACCTGCCAACATTTTACCCAAAACTGCAGAACAAGGGGGAGCGGAATCTGCATACATTGGACGTACACAGACAGCTAAGATTCTACTTAAACAGGACCAAATCTCTAAGAAAGTCTGAGCAACTACTGGTGGTATTTGCTTCAGGATCAGAGGGGAAGGCTATATCAAAGCAGACTATTTCTAAGTGGATAAATCACTGCATTTGTTTCTGCTACTTGCACCATGGTAAACCTGTGCCCAAGGGGATCAGGTCACATTCCACCAGGGCTGCCTCTACCTCAGCAGCCTTTCTCAGAGGAGTTCCATCCAAAGACGTTCTAGAAGCTGCTACTTGGAGCTCTGTTCATACTATCACAAAGCATTATCATTTGCCTCTCTTCTCCAAATCCAGGGCAGGCTTTGCCACTGCAGTTTTGCAGGGCCTTATAGCTGCTCCTAATGCTATTTAGTTCCATCATCCCATCCATAGCTTTGGGATTCTACCCAAATGTAATGACTGCAGCAGTGAAACACGAAGAACATAGTACAGTTGTGTACACTTACCATAAATGTAGATGTTCGAGTGTATTCACTGTTGCAGTCAGGGTTACCCACCTGCCATCCCCCTTTTCTATAACTTCTCTTTCCTTCACTATATTCTAAAGCCTTTGTGGTGTGTTTGCTTTTAGATGAAGGTAAAGTTTATGTTGCTAAAAGTGCATTTACATATATTGCTGTTTATCTATATATATATATATATATATATATATATATATATATATATATATATATTTTCTCCCCATTTGGGGGGCACCTGACATCTGGGGCAAGAAAAACTGAATAAAATGGCGTCGGCTGCATGTTTTATACCCCTGATGACCTGACGTCATTGGAAAAGGAGACAGCAACCGACGCAGGACCCAAGACTTTGTTATTCAGGCCGACTGAGGGCAACCTGCCAGCAAATTACCCAAATGTAATGACTGCAACAGTGAATACACTCGAACATCTACATTTATGGTAAGTGTACACAACTGTACTTGCTTTCACTTCCTCATCTGATGAACTGTACAGTTTTAAACTGTTCATAAAGATGAGAAGTTTCTACACGTTGCTGTTTTCTGTTAACCAGATTATGGACATGACCTAATCTATTAAGTAAACAGGTTAATGGCAAGACAAAAGAGCAGCGGTGACAATGAATCACCCTGGAATATCCCCCTTTGAATTGTTTTCCCTGGGGTAATAATTTGTCCTTTATCATGGCTTAGCTGCAAAGTGATTTGCCACTGTTTCATGATCAGTGTAGGGTGTATCTTATACATTTGTAAGCATTCTTTTATCCATGAATTTGGGATGCTGTCAAATGCTTTTTTGTAGCCTATCCATGCTATACTTAGGTTCTTCCCCTTCTTGCAGTTCTCCATTCAGAGCTTCCCTGTGCCTGGCTTGGATACCTGTGATTACAAGATTTGGATTGCTTCTAAAACCATCTTGAACTGCAAAGCTGATATAAGTATTTTTATTTTTTTGCAGTTGCTGTTACTGCCTCAGTACTATTTATCACTTCTGTCCTGCATTTATTGATTTGGTTTAATTTATCTCTGTTTTTCAGACTGCACTTGTTAAAGGAGCACTATCTGTTTGTTACTCTACTGCTCTTAGGTTGTTTTAACAGTATTCTAATATTCCCTAATCTCCTGTGCAACTGAAAAGGCTTTTCTGAGTTTGCCAGAGTTATTCTGAGTCTGCCAAAATATTATTTTATGTTGTACACTTTGTTCTGTATTTTGTTGGAAATTCCTCAAGGTTACTGAACGTATTTTCACGGATTCCTGATACTGCAGGAATTCTGTAAAGCATTTTCTACTGTACTTGAGCTCAAAACCAGTTTGTTTTACATTAGGAAGGATCTTTTGCACTCTGGTGGGAGCAGAGCTGAATTCAACCTATCCAAGTGGGAAACTGCTGGTTTAAAGTTTACTGTGTTTTTTAATGGATTGGCCTGAGGGATTCACTGTTTAAAAGTCTTTCTTCCTGCTAGTATAAAGGAATTACAATTTTTTGAGACTGTGCTCATTTATTCAGAACTTCCCTGTGCCTGGCTTGGACGCCTGCGACTACAAGATTTGGATTGCTTCTAAAATCATCTGGACCTACAACGCTGATATAAGGTTTTTTTTTTTTTTTTTTTTTGCTGTTTCTCTTACTGTTTCCCTGCTATTTATCACTTATATGCTGTAGTTATTAATTTGGTTGAATTTATCAATATTTTTCAACCTACACTTGTTAAAGAAACACCATCTGTTTGTTACTGTACTGCTGTTAGGGTGTTTTAACAGTATCCTCATATTTCATAAACTCCTGTGTTACTGAAAAAGCTGTTCCGAGTTTGCCAAAGTTCTCCTGTGTCTTCCAAAATATTTTCTTACGTTGTGCACTTTGTTCTGTAATTTGTTGAACATTTCTCAGGGTTAGTGAACTTATTTCCAAGGATTCCTTATACTGCAGGAATTCTGTAAAGCATTTGTTACTGCACTTGGGCTCAAAACCAGTTTGTTTTACATTAGGGGGGATATTTTGCACTCTGGTGGGTGCAGAGCTGAATTCAGCCCATGCAAGTGGGAAACTGCTGGTTTAAAGTTTATTGTGTTTTTATCTGATTGGCCTGAGGGATTAACTGTTTTAAAAGTCTTTCATCCTACCTAGTATATAAGCAAACCTCTCTGGATTAAAATATTCTACAGGACACGCTGTCCATAGTTTACTACTGTTCACAGTTGCTCAAAGAGTTGCCAATTTGTGCAGAGGGCAGTGCCACTGCAGGTCATTTAACCGGAGCTGCTCAGTGTTGGCAACTTTTCCAGAGGTCTGGAGAGATTCTGATAAAATCCAAAGCATCCACTGCTAACATTGAAAAAATAATTACTTTTTGAGTTTTCTTTGCACTTTGCTGACTGAATTTTATCATTTTGCTGAGTTTTCCTATATTTTTCTGCACTTTAAAAAAGCTCTTCTGTTGACTTAAGTAGCTAGTACATAGCATAGACTACATTCAGATCTACTGAATCTACACTCTTTTGTTACATTTGAGCACTATTCCAAACATCTTATATTAGAAATGCCCTGCCTTGCACCCTTGTGGAAGAAGTGTGTAGTCTGAGCCTTATCTCAATTGGAGATACTGGAGGAAAGCTCATTGTGTGCTTTCCCATTGGCAGTTTAGCTTAAAAGTGTTTAATTTCACCTGTATTTAAGCCTCACGTTTACATGGGTTTTTACCCTCTTTTAACTGAAGCTGCTCAAAGTGTGGCGACTTTTGCCCGAGGTCTGGAGAGATTCTGCTGAATTCTATAACATCCACTGCTAAAGTTGAAAAAATAAGTACCTTGTTAGTTTCCTTTGCACTTTGCTTACTGTATTTTTTTGTTTTGCCGCCACATTTTGCTGATTTTTACTGTATTTTTCTGCACTTTAAAAACGCTGTTCTGTTGCTCTAAGTAGCTAGTACATTGCACAGACTAAATTCAGATCTGCTGAACCTAGAATGTATTGTTACACTATTCCAGCCATCTTATATTAAGGATGGCCCTGCCTGCTCCCTTGTGGCAGAAGTGTGTAGTACGAGCCTCATTTAAGTTGGAGATTACTGCTGGAAAGCTCATTGTGTGCTTTCCCATTGGTAGTTTAGCTAAAAGTGTTTAATTTCACCTGTATTTAAGCCTCACATTTGAGTGTATATGCGCACTGCACATTGTGGTTCAGACAAATAGACACAAATGCCTTGAAAGACAATTTTCTCCGAGACATCCATTATTGAACCCCCCCCAAGCTTCCCAGTGCACTATGGGAAACTCACTTGCGCACTGAGAAGCATTGCCATAGTTTCCCCTCCTTTGTTAATCCTAGAACAAAATCTGGTCAAACTAGCCCACTCCCCAATAGTAGTTACGTTAAAAACCTGCCATAATGGATGGTCAATATCCAACCATTTCTCCAGCAAGTCTGATTGAAACGGGCATCCTGAGGTAATGTAGGAAATGCTTTGTGTATACTGACAACCACTTACTTCTAAAACAAGCAAATACAATATGTGAGAAATGTAATTACACTATGAATATCAACAAACTGGACATCAAACAGGTTGTTAGCACACACACACGTCACCTCATGCAAAACAAGGTCACAACACATAAACCCACATATGCGGAAGTACTCAAAAGAACCCTACCAAAAGATCAGAGACCTCCAAAGCACAAACCATTTAAACACACTGCAAAGCTTATAGAATCCACTATACGCACACACACACAATCCATATTATAAGATCGACGTTTGAAAACATCGAACAACATATGGTCGACACCTTCAAACATCGACCTTATAAAAAGACAAAAAAAAAAAAAGTACCCTAACGGGTTTAAGCAGGGGGCAAGTCCCCCTGCACTCCCCACGTGGGGGGCTGCACCCTCCCCACCCCCCGCTACTTAAATATACCAACTCCGAGACCGCACTACATTGCAGTAAACGAAAATCTCCCCTTACGGAGGTTTCTGTTTACATGCTCGACATTCTGAGCGTTCGATATTCTCGTGTCGACAATGTCAGATTCGACATTGTCTGCTTTCAAGAATATAATATAGAAACCCCCTCACACACACACACACACACACACACACACACACACACACACACACACACACACACACACACACACACACACACCAGTGTCTCATCAGATAAGCCCGTAAGGCAAAACATCTCAAAACCAGATGTCCTGGTCACAGCTGATTCCATACTGAGACACACCGATGTCCTGCTCACCTGGCTGGACAAGAGGGTCATGGTCAGCTGCCTTTCAGGTGCCAGGATCTGTGAAATCAGGCATGCACTCAAGTCACTCAACAACAATTACCGCTATGACTCTGCATAGAACATGTTTGGGTGAATAACTTGAGATGTACCTCTCTGGATTATATGAAGAGAGATATGACTGAACTCTCAGATTATGTGTCCCAGGCAGGTATGTCTTAGCACTAAGCAGCATTCTGCCTTCACCCAGGATGATGTCACGATGTAGACAAAAAATGATTGACTTCAACTATTGCCTAAGCTTTTGGTGTCAATCCAGGGGGATCCAGTATCTGTCAGCCTGGGAAGACATGGTTGACAGACCATGCTGCTTTGCAAGAGATGGACTTCACCTCTCTCCTCTAGGCTTTGGGAAACTGGCAAAGGTGCTTGCCTCTGCCATAGTACCTATTTTAGGCAATGTCAAAACAACATTTCGAATGTAAAAAAATTCACTTGAGACAAACTCAAGGTTATGCTGCTTTAGGCTAGGAACCTAAACAGAAAACTGCACTTCCTGGAAGTACTCCTCACCTTGAAAGATCCTGAAATCTATGCAGTCAGTGAGACATGGTTCAAGGCTGCAGACAGCACCCAGGCTGTGTAAGGCTACAATGAGGCTACAATGCTTTCCACATGTTCAGACTCAAAAATGAGTGTGAAAGAACAAAAGATGGAGGTATATCCGTCTTCATTAAATACACCTCAAGACAAGTTAAACAGTATGACTCTCCTGAGCTACTCCAGGTCCAACTAACTATAGGTAAGGCACTCTGCCACATCATTGCTAGGTACAGGTCCCCACCATAAACCAAGAGAAGCATACTGCCTACCTGACATACTAGAGTCACTCACTGTACAGCCAAACACTTTGGTTGTGGGTGATTTCAACTATCCTTCCATCGATTGAGTGAAATACATGAGCACAAGTATGCTTGCCCTGAGATTCCTGGACTTTGTCAATACAAATGCCCTGGAACAGCTAGTCTGCACCCCCCAGAAGAGGCTCAGATGTTATAGACTTAGTACTCACCAACATGAGAGGTCACTGCACTACTACTTGTACGTTGCCCTCCCTGGTATGGTCAGACTGTAAATCTGTCTCATTTGAAGTAACAGTCATACCTGACCTCCCCTCGGAAGCAAAAAAACCTGAAGAATATTTCCATTGCAAACTACAGTCTACTAGATAATAATATAAAATGTTTCAAACCCCCTGCTAATACAGCCAACAATGACTCCTATGCAGAGGAGTACACTAATGCCCTGTATAACCACCTATTTTATTTAAATTTTAGATTTGGTTATTTATTTTATATAAATTGTCATTCATTATTAGGTTCCTTTTTTATATACGTTCTTAAACTATATACCAAAATGATGTTTTTAAGCACTGGCACTTTAAATGGCAGAAGTTTTTAATGAAGTGGTTGTCAATTACTGTTTCTATCAAGTAATTAGACAATTAACGTCAGTTGTATAAAAATGATAGGGTGAGTGTTACCAAGCATTCCGAAGAAGTCTGTGGTGTTCAGACGAAACCTAGGTAAATGCTTGGAGGTTATTTGTCGTTTTTTGTATTTCTACAAATAAATGGTGTTGGTCATCGTAAGCTATTCTATTGCCTTGTTTTTTTCTGGAGCTGTTGTGAACAGGATATCGTAAGCAATTCCATTGCTGCCTTTTTCTTCTGGAATTGTTGTGAGCAGGACCCTCCTACCAGCCGGAAATTTGTTCCCATTCTTCACCTGTATAACCACCTAAACAACTGTATAGACTCTGTTGTACCTGACCGGATCAAAACCAGGTCCTCCCCAAAAAAAAACAGGCCACCCTGGTGGACCTCAAGTATATAAATAGGTTATATAACAAAAGGAAGAAACAGATATCTAATAACAAGAGGGAAGTCACTCAGCAGAAGAAGAATACTTTCCACAGTGTGAACAAGCAAATCAGATATTTTGTAAAGTCCTCTAAAGCTAGTCATGAAGCTAAATTAGCATCCCTGGCTAAGGATAATCATAAGGTATTCTTTCATTATGTCTGAAATCCTAAAAGGAACACCCAACTATGTGCCAAACTTAGTGGACAGTACCTGCCATACTGCACCTGAGAAAATTGCTAACCTGCTGGCTGACCGATTTGGTGCAATCTTCACCCCCCCCCCGTCCCCACCAGCCATATCCCAAAGCATACCTGACACCAGTCCTCTACCTAGTATCTCCAAAGAGCAGGTCATATCTGCACTCTCAAAGTCCAAAAACACAGCCTCTAAGGGACCAGATAACATAGGTGTTTACTAGGCTAATGGCCACAAGGGCCTTTTTAAGCCTAGCCATGCATCCCAAATCTCTGACAAGTTCTGATACCCTTGATAAGTGTAACCAGGGGTTCGGGAGATGAACCATTTACAGGTTACCTGTGTCCATTAGAGACATAGGTGCCAAACCAGGGATGAATTTCCGGTTTCCCATCCAGTTGCCCAAGTTGTACTTGAATTGAGATAGGGAGGAACTCTGTTTTACATGGATGAGGAGCCTGTTCCATAGATAGGTAATCTCTGGGATACATACCTATCTCTCCAGCAGGACCTACTTATATCACAGGCAAGGTTTAAGTCTTTAGAATGGGTAATTCTGGTGCTGTTTGTTTTGTGGATATCCCGGAGGTCCATCACAGTGGTGTCTGACAATGCCTTCTATGCTAGGCATAGATCTCCCCTCAAAAGCCTGTAGACAGAATACAGGGATAGGGCCTTGAGACAGTTTGCATAAGACATCTTACTTATGCCCTGTATTCTTTTAGTGAGGAACTTCTGTGGATGTTCCAGTTGTTGGATATTCCTGGTTAGGTACATACCAAAGGGGGCATTGTAATCAGTGATAGGTTTGATGAATGCCAAATACAGTGGAACAATGACATCCCTGGCTGCTTACTAAACAATCTAAGACAAGACCTAGCATACCACTTGGCACTCACTTTAACCTCAGCCTGAGCACTGGGTTTGTCCCAGCAGAGTGGAAAACAGCAATAGCAATTCTCTTGCACAAAGACCAACCGACCCTTGAAACTGTAGACCCATAAAATCTAACCAGCCTTATCTACAAGGCCATTGAAAGAATTATCATGGACCTTTTCAACAAAGACATAGGTGACCTTCATATTCTTCACCTGACCCAGTTTGGCTTCATTAATGGTAGATCATGTTTATTGAACCTGGTGGACTTCCTTGAGAATGTCACCAAATCCCTGGATGAAGGCAAAACAGTACATACTGCCTGTCTTGACTTAGCCAAGGCTTTTAACACAATCCCCTCCTTGGGTATCATTGAGAAACTCTCTCAGATGGGGATAAACCCATACATCACTAGATGGGTAGTCAGTGGCACACTGACAGAATGCATACCATCACAGATGGGGATTCCACCTCTACCAGTAGACCATTTACCAGCGGCATACCAGAAGGATCTGTGCTGGGCCCTCTGCTGTTTGGAATCTATTTCTTGGAAGTCTAGGTGAAAGTAGACGTCCTGTGGCTTACCAGGTTTGCTGACGATTGCAAACTGGGTGCAGTCACTGAGTCCCCAAATGATGTTAACATATTAGAAAAGGGGCTAACACAAACAAATGATTGGTGCCTAAGCAATGGACTAAAACTAACCGCAAAAATTTGCATTATTATCCCCTTTAGCAGAGTGGAAATCCCTGCAAATTACAATATCGACTGTACCCCAATAAGCTCAAACCCAGTAGTGCGACATTTGGGAGCAAAAGTTGATAGCAATCTAAACCTCAATCACCATGTGTCCAGAATGGTAAGGAAAGCCATCTACTTTGCGCATCTCATAAGGAAGTGCATTGCATCCATGATGTTATAACTCCTCTGTGCTGGACCCTTGTCAGACCACTAATAGTGTACAATGCTGCCTTTTGTATGTACCTCACCAGACATCTGCAGCACGTGGATTACCAGATAAAGTCTTTTTCACCAAGAAAATTCAGGGCCTCCAAAACATAACCTACATGGAAAGCCTGAAAGCCCTGTCACTGTACTCTGTATCCTACAGGATGCTGAGAGGCTACTTGTACCTGGTCTACAGAGCAGTCTCTGACCCTGCCCTGATGGAAATGCTGCACATCCGCAAATCAAATGGGACAAGAGTTGCTTACTCCAGGGATCTCAACCTAGCCTGTGACATTAACAGAACATGCTGGCGAGACAGGTATATCTCCCAGAGATTGCTACTCCTGTGGAATAAACTTCCAATTCACGGGAAGCAGAGCTCCTCAGTAACCCTATTCAAGCACAACTTAGACAAGTGGATGGTAGACCGTAAATTCACCCCGGGTGTGGCACCTATATCCCTCATGGACAGGGGCAGTCGGTGCTGATCATAGACTTGCTTTGTGAATAATGGCTATCTAACCATGGTCCGTTAGGGAGCATGGGTATAATGTGGCTAGGTTGTAAAAGTCCTAGGGCCGTTAGCCTAGTAACCATCTAAGAACCTATGACTTTATTTAATAACAAATGATCCTTTGCTCCATGTGGCTTTCTTTTGTTACCCTTTTGTTCTGTTGACATGATTGAGTTTTCTTCTAATGACTATAAACTTTATCAGCATCAATTCTAGCTTATAGTTTATACATAGTTAGAAGGCTAGTTATAGCTTTTAGGATATCTTGCAGGTTCATTCTTAAAGAGGAGTATTGTTTTTCTTGTTGTTAACCAAGTTTATGTCTGTTTGGGATGCGCATATAAATAGTTCTTACTCATGGCTAAATCTTCATGTAAAGATGTTAATACTTTTAGCCAGAAGTTGGGTAGTGCATCTAGGCCTGGGGTTTTCCAATTAGGAGATTTTCTTAACTTTGTTTCAATTTCACTAGCTATTACTTCATCCCATTTCATATGCTGTACATTTGAACAATTTTTTCTTTCAACAACATATTAATTATTTTACTTTTTGTATCCATTCACCATCTTTATTATGTCCCACAGGATCTTTAGGTATTTCTCCAAAATATATCCATTTCTTCTTTTTTTTATTGTTTTACTGTCTCTGTCTTGTTTCCCTAATTCTCTATAAACCTTTTGTGGATCCTCAATAAAATGCTCATTTTGTACTTTTCCTTTATATTTACCGGCATATCTTCTAAGTGTTTCTGCTTGTGCTGATATTTTTAGTTTATTTGCGATACTGTGCAGTAGGGCATGATCTGTTCTGATAATGCACACTGCTTTTATCACGTCTATCTTTCTGAGTATTTTTGTTTATCTATTCTCTCTTCTATACTCTTCTAACATTGATACTTCTTGTCTTAATTGCTTTATAGTTTTCCTCAGTTCAATACTTCCATAATGGTATTTCACTTCTCCCCTTCCTTTCCCTTACTGTCTGGTGTTTTTCTGGTAAGACTTTATTTCTTATTAATTTAGCTGTACAGTAATATATTCTATTTACTTCTGTTCTATTGCATAAATTTCTATGAACAGTCCTAATTACTGTGTTCATTTGTTTTATCAAATGTCTAACTTTTTGGGTTTTATTGACTTTTTGTAGGTCTATTTCTTTCACTGATCTTAATATGTCTGTCCATCTCTATTAAATCAAACCACTCTTAGATAATTTTCTTCTAAATTGAAGGCACATTCTTTGTTTTCCATTTCCTGCAGGCATAGTGCAGAAAGTTCCTGTGCTGCATTCTCTTCAGTTTCATCCTGTGTCATCCATTGCTCTTTCATATGGGAACTCACTGGCCTATCACTCCACAACATTGACTGCATCAAAGTCAACAGTTTCTTGTTCCTTCCCTTGCTGCCCAACTCCAGCTGAATGTTTGTACTGGTTTCTTATAGAAGGCTCCAAAGTATCGTCATATGGCAACTGATCAGATGTTTTCCTCTCCACTGCTTTTGCCTTAATTTGGGTATCCATTTCTCTAGCCTGCTGTTGTGTTATCGGAATTAGATTTTCTACACTACATCCTTCACTTCACAGGGAATCCATAACCACATTTTTTTTCATTTATCTTCTCCATTACCAATCCTCTTTTCTACTTTTCCTTTTCTTATTTTTGTATTGTAAAATTTTCCATATCTGAATGCCTTTGCCTGTATTTCTCTTGAATTATCTTTGGTACTGTATTGATTAGTTTTTCTTACTTCTTTGTATAAATATTGCACCATATTAATTGTCTTTCGTTCCCATGTCCACATTTCTTTCACGTCTACTGCTCCTCCTCCTACTTCTCCTTACTTTGGGGACTCGTTCCATTATGCTGTGATGTAACCTGTGTTAGACTTTCGGCACAAAATCCTTCACTTCGTAGGTATTCCATAACTTAATTTCTATTTTTTTTTAAACTTCTGTTGCACTAATCTTCTATTCAGCTTTCCTTCATTGTGATCTTATTTCTTTTATTGTGAAATTTTCCATATCTGGATGCCTTTCCTTGTATTTCTCTTTGAATATCGTTGAGGCTGCTTTTGTGTATTAATTAATTTGGCTTTCTTAGTGAGATATTAGCGATGGTAAGACGGAGGGGCTCATGGCCAGCAGAAACTAGGAGGAGGAAACCTCTACAGGAGATCTTCAGTTCCTCTGTCCCATCTGCATTGGTTGTGCCCCCCACTAAGGTAGTTAATATGGTCCAAAGTTTGGAAAGAGTCAGACATGGTTGAGCCAGTCTCCAGGAAACTGGATAGAATCTTGCATACTCCCAAAAGATGGACCATTCTGGAGCAAAGGATCCCTTACTGACTCTATTGTTATGTCTGCCGCTGCATACAAAAAGATGTCTCTGAAGATGCTCAGTCCATTCAGTCTCCCAGCAAGAACTCCAGGATGATGGACAGATTATCTAGTACATTCTCTGTCACAGCCATGAACTGTGGTTTCAAAGGGATATTGTGCAAGACTGCAGAAACCTCGAAACAGCTGCTGTGAGGTGATCTGTGTTCTCCATTAGAAGTCCAGGTTAAGTAAATTTTATTCTGTGTCCATGCAACTAATACCCAGCTCAATGGTGATGTGATCAGATCTACCAATGAGAAGACACAGGTATGGTTGCACCTGACATATTTCCAAGATCATTTCTCGGTGGCTGTCATGAATGCCCCCTTTGATGTTTCCATACGTTTTAGACAGCAGGGCAAAGAGGACTCTCTACCTGTGAGCAAGAGGGCAAGACACTCACTGCCATTGAGGTTATCACCCTTCAAAGGACCTTCCAGCATAATCAGAAAGGGTCAGCAATCCCAGTAAAGACAAGAGACAGGCACTTGAGGTAGGAGACAGTTTCAGTCCATTTGCCCCAGGGGTAGAGGTGGTCCATACAATCAGGGAGGTATTGGATCCTTTTGAGGATTTCCCTTCTTCAATCTTTGAAGGGTTCCTTTACTGTTCCCCTCTGGAGGCAATCAGAGGAATCCCTCCTTCCACATACCGGAATGGATGACCATTACATCGGACTCATGAGTAAGGAGAATTGCATACAGAAGCTACTTTATTCCCTTTTCCACAACTACACCTGCTCCGATTTCTCACTATCCTTTAGTGCCATCCTGAAAGAGAAAGAGGTAGCAATAAAGGAGGTATAAACCCTCCTCAGCAACAAAGCAATCCAGGTGGTCCAGCTGTATCCAGATTTTACTACAGTTTTTTTGGTGTCCAATAAGACCAAGGACCCAGTGCTGATATTGGATTTCAGTCAGCTTAAAAAACATAAAGGAGTCTTTCTGGATGGTCATTGTGTAGTCAGTGCTCCCATGCATAGAGACAGGGGATTGGATATGATCTGCAGACCTTCATAATGCTTACCATCACATAAAAAAGGATCTAGCATCCAGAAGGTACCTTTGCTTCCAAATTGGAGCCAGTCACTTTCAATTTTGTGCCCTCTCACTTGGTCTTACCACAGTCTCCCTAGATGTTCCCACCTCCAGAGACAGTTGGGTAGACAAAAGTTTTTCTTATTCATCTGTCTCCTGAGCCAGTCCCCTGCCACTGCCCAGGCCGCTATTTAAACTCTGGTCATTAATGGATTAGGTAGATCCCACTTTTGCACCAGTTGGCCATCACTGGTAAGATGTCAGCAATAGTTCCCAGCCCAGTTCTACAGATTGATTTCTTAGACTAGCAGGAAAATATCCAGAGGAGATCAACTAAAATGATGCACACATGCAAAGACATTACTACAAAGCTCTTCAGTATTTGGTTTTTGGAACTGTGGAGATAATGCTGCTTTTCTAAAAAAAAAAAAAAAAGGTTAATTTTTAGAAGAAGCAGGGTTCATGACCAAAAAGGCACATGCTGTGAACTTGGAGAGGGAAATGTTTGTTCAGAAAAATAGGGAAGACTGTTTTGCAGAAATATGATAGGATTCTGGACCATCTCAATGGGAGAATCACAGATGAAAGTAATGCTGATTTTGAGCACTTCATGAGAAGGAACCTAGGAACAAAATGTTTAATCTTTCAAGCCCACTTATCAAGGGTATCCGAACTTGTCAGAGGTTTGGAATGCATGGCTAGGCTTAAAAAGGCCCTTGTGGTTGCTAGCCTAGTAAACACCTATGAACAAATGATGCACAAAGTGGGACTGTCAGTCCAGTGCAGTAGCAGTGGTTCTGGTAGATGGCAGAAATGCTGGAGCAAGTGGAGTCTTTCTGATAATATAGCAGAGATGTAGCATATAAACAGCAGAGTATTCTCTATTCTTAGGTGTGTTACAGCTTACTGAAATGTTCTCACTAACTTTGAGTTGTACACCTTGATTTTTGAACAGTAATGATTTGATTGGATTACATATTTGTACTTCAGAATTGCTCGCCATGCAGCTTGCAGGCATTATAGATTAGATACATGGTAAATTAAGGCTGTAGTGTAAAACCTGTGGTTGCCACAAAAAAAATAAATAATATTATACAAGGTACAGTTTAAGGCTAACAGGACATGACTGGCATAACTAATGATCTGATGTTGTCAGTTTTCATTCTATCCTCAACTGATGGGTTCATATCCAATCCCTTGGATCCAACTCGGCCATTGCTAAAAATCATGGCAACCGCAAACTCTCAAGCTTCTCCCTTACCCATAATGCACCAACCCTAAGTTAACTCAGATCTTGTTTGCCACTTTCAGTGAAAGACCAGGTTTTCCATAACTCTCAAGTTCTTGTCAGATAAGTTTATTATTACATATTGTGTAGACTAATTTCTGTTAGATTTTTAATGTTTTTGTAATCCCCTTACCTATCGTACAATTACTACCTTCTAAACTACTATCATTAGTAGTTTTTTCCCTTTTTTGATTTTGGTACTGAGTGTACCTCTTAGATACTATCACTAGTATTTATCTTCTTTTTACACTTGTAGTTTATTTCTCTACCATTGCTGGTAGTTTTTCCCTTTCCAGAAAGAAAAAAAATAATTTTATCTGTTCTTTCTTAAAATTTTTTGCTTTTGATATTGTTTGGTTATGGCAGAAAAAGGCTCCACGGGGTTTTAAAAATGTGTTAAGTGTGGGCATAAACTTCCTCTATTAGATGCCCACACTATGTGTGTGTATTGTCTGGGACCACTTCATCTCCAAGAAGGTTGCTATATTTGCCATGGGTTCAATCCCAGGGCTACTTTGAATGTAAAAACAAGCTTATCTTAAAGGGCTTGTTACCCTTTGGAGAGGCTATATATAGAGATCAATCTCCAAAAACAAAACAATCAAAAACCTTGTCTCCCAAATCTTCTTTGTCTTCCATGGTTTCTGAGCCATCTAAGAAGAGAGAGCCAAGATGGATCTAACCTTACCCTCGGATCTGAAAAATAAAAAATTGGTAGACCCGACTTCCTCATATCGGAGGAAAAACATATTGGATCTGACTGCATCCAGTCCTACTGGTTCATTTCACCTACCCAGAACAAGATATTCACCTTTTGTGGATCCGGTGCCCTAAAGGGCTCTGCCACAGAAACAGCCAGTCTGAGACTCCAAGACTTCCCAACAGGGTGGTATCTTGATTTCTTCTGATACCGCCCTTGGACTCCTCAGAGAAGTTGATCACCGAAGATACAGACTTCAGTGAAGGGTCCTCACAGTCACCTCTGGAAGATGTCTCATTTGGAGACATCCCCGAGGTCCTAAAGCAGAGAGGTGACTGGACTCCCAGTACCCCTTCATCCAAGGAATCTGTATTCTTGGAGGCTTTTGGTACTGGCCCGTCTACCTCCTGGGTTACTCCACCCGCCGATGAGCTTATTGAGTTAGTCGCTCAGTGGGTGTGGAAGGAACCCAACACAATTGAGCCAATACCTAGGAGACCAGACAAGATTATGGCACCACATTTGGACAAACAGTTTTGTGGCAAGCGTGTGCCTGTTGCTGCCATTGTCACACTGGCAGCCACCAAAAAGTAACCTGCCAAGGAAAGTTCCACTGTTCATCCCCCTAACAGTGTGTGGAGGGCGATGGACAGGTTTGGGAAGTGTGTCTGTGCTTCAGTGACCTTTCCCTTAAGGTCGCTGAATTACTTGGCACATTTTACAAGACTACGGACAGATTTGAGGGCACTTCTTTGTTTGGCCCCAAGGGTGAAAGACACATTATCCAGGTGTGAGAAGCATGGAAAGACCCTGTCTGCCATGGGCATACACTTTTTGACCCCTGAAAGATCCTTTTCTAGGAATCAGTGAGATGGTCAGAAGATGTGGTTCAGGAAATCCCAGGTTCCTTTCCAGGATGCACACGTAGGAAGTTTCCCCAGAGGCAGAAGAGGAAATTCCAGTGGTTGACACCCCCCCCCCCCCATGGCAGAGGTGGCCCGTAAAACCAGAGGCCCAAAGATTCTTTCTTTCACAGACCCTACCAGTGCTTTTAAATGGAGGCCCAGTTGCCCATCTCTGGAGGCATTGGGGGTCATTTATCCCTGCACCAGAGGGCCTGGATAGACATAACAAAAGATACTTGGGTGCAGAGGATTATTTCCAGAAGTTAAATAATACCTTTTTCCCTTCCATCTCCATTCTCAAGAAAAATCCTCAAGTGTTCCATCCAATCAGAGGGAACAGGCAGCAATTCAAATACAAAAACTTTTAGAAAAAAGAGAGTCATCCAAGAGCTCCCACCAGGCCAGATAGAATCTGGAACTTACTCAAGGTTCTTTTTAGTGCCAGGGGAAAACAGGGGACCGAAGACCAGTTTTGGATCTCAACAACTTCAACAAGTCGGTTCGATGTACCAAGTATCAGATGGTCATGGTTCAGTCCATTCTCCCTTTTTTGGTAAAAGATGACTGGATGTGCTTGACAGATCTACAGATGAACAGACAATCTAGAAGGCACTTGTGCTTCCAGCTGGGAGCCAGTCCTTACCAGCTCAGAGTTCTGCCCTTTGGCCTCACCACTGTCCCCAGGGTGTTCACCAAATGAATGGCAGTAGCAGCAGCTCACTTAAGACTGCAAGGATTCCAGGAGTTTCCATATCTAGATGACTGACTCATTACCGCCCTGACCAGGCAGCAATTAATAAGAGCAAGAGATCAGGTTCTTCAGACATGTTCTCTTCTGGAGATGACCATAAACTACAACAAGTCTCAGCTGGAACCATCACAGGTTTTGGAATTCATAGGAGCACTGTTTCACACAGTCAGTGATAGCTTCACTGCCTCCCTCAAGGGTTTGAACTATGAGATCACAGGTCAAAAGCATGATCTGCAGTACCAAGATTTCAGCCCGCTTGGTCCTTCAAGCTCTAGGATCAATGTCAGCAGCAATAACACTAATACCTTTAGCCAGATTTTACATGAGGATTGTACAGTGGATGCTAGCAACACAATGGCTGATACTTTACCAACCCATGTCAGCCTTGATACAAATCACTCAAAGATGCAAGAGAGATCTCAAGTGGTGGATTCAATCAGGTCACATTCTACAAGGCTGTCCATTTGTTCCCCCTCGGCCCAAGGCCATAGTGACCACGGACGCTTCCCACTTGGGGTGTGGGGAACATTTTAGGGATAAACAGCCCAAGGCGGTTGGTCCTCTGAAGAGGAGAATTTGGATGTCAGTGTCCTAGAGATGAGAGCAATACTCTTAGAGTTGCAGGCCCTTCAGGATGCTTTCCCTTCAGGGACAATTGCAATTCAAACAGGCAATATGTCAGTTGTTTAGTACATCAACAAATAAGGATGGACCAGATCTTACCCCTTGTGTTGAGAAGCTGTCAGAGTGTGGCAATGGGCCATCTCACCCAACTGCTTTCTCATAGCAATGCACTTTCTAGTGAAGTCCAGTGTGATAGCAGACAAGCTGAGCAGGTGTATTCTGCTACTTCATGAGTGGTCTCTCAGCAAGAATATGATGCAAAAGATTTTTCATCAGTGGGGCCAGCCTTGCTGCAATATTTTCACTTCTCCCCTAAACAACAAATGCAGCAGCTACTTTGCTCTAATTCCCGCATGCAGAGGGAATCAACAAGAGATGCTGTACTTCATGATTGCTTCCAGGTCTGCTTTAAGCCTGTCCACCAATCCTGCTAATTCCAAAATTCCTATAGAAAGCTGCCAAGTTGAAGAACAAAGTCATCCTCATTGCACCCTAATGGCATTGACAGATTTGGTTCCTCTTCCTTTGGCCTCACTTACTTCACTAACCTTGGATTCTGGATCCAATTCCAGACCTCCTGTCTCACCGAATAGGCATGATCCATCCAGGTATATCAAACCTCAGGCTGTGACGGCCTGGCTTCTCCAGTTCTGTTAATAGCCAAACAACCTATGCTGTCTTCCCCTGTCTGATATATACTTTTGTCTTCGCAAACTTTCAACATGTAAATTCTGTTCCAGTAAATAGAAAAGATTTGTGTATTGGGCACATCAAAATCATGCTGAACCTTTTTCAGCTCCTATACATAACATCCTTGAAGTTTTGGCCTTACGTTTTAAAGAAGGAGCTAGTTCCTCAACAGTTAAAGTTCAGTTTTCAGCCATATCAAACTTTCACACTGGATTTGAAGGTTCCTCAGTAGTCTGTCATAAGCTCTGCAGAGCTTTCTTGAGAGGCACTCTGCTTTTAAGACCTTCCTTTAAAGACCCTACTCCCCCATGGGACATCAGTGTTGTACTGCAGGCACTTATACATTCCCCCCTTCATACCTCACAACCTCTTAGAGCAAGAAATTTGGACAAAGCCATAAGTAATGGAGAGGCAAAGGCCCAAAAATAGGGACAATTTTTAAACATTGCTCTTACAAACTTAGAATAATCGGTTTTGCATTAGCATTAATTTTCTGAATGGTATTAAGTATGAAACTGAAATGTTTGTCACTATTTCCTGACTGCAATCTTTAATGATCAGCCAGTGATTGGTCAGAAAACCACAATTTTATGAAAAACGGACCAAAAATATCAGGCAAAAATCTAGACATTCTGTGAAAATATGTACACTTGAGAGGTATGTCCCCCTTTAAACCAGCAACGAAATTTGACCTTAAATATCTTACTTGGAAAATGTTTTTTTCTAGTAGCCATTCCATCTGCTTAGACAAATTTCAGAAATTCAAGGATCATCTTCAAAACCTCCATATTTGATTTTTCACAAAGATAGAGTGACATTACAAACCAATGCTATCTTTCTTCCCAAGGTGATATCAGAATCCAGTATCAATCAGTCCATTAATTTGCCAGTTTTCTTCATCCAAATTTAGTAACAAAGGCGAATACGTGTTACATTTACTGGATATTCACAGACAGTTACATTTTTACCTGCATAGAACTAAAAATATAAGAAAAACAGAACAGTTTTTTGTTTCCTTTGCAGACTTAAAATTGGGAAAACCAGTTGCCAAATTAACCGTAGCCAGATGGTTAACTGATTGTATATCATTTATTTATAAAAAAATATGAGCTCATTCATCTAGATATCCATGGCAATGTCTTCAGTTTTGATTTTTAGGATGTTCATTGATGATATATGTGCAGTAGGTACTTTGGCTGCTCCCCATACTTTTGTTATTCATTACAAGTTGGATCTGGTTCCCAGAGGTAGAGCATCTTTTGGTTCAACTGTGCTCAGGAACATCCTTCTGTGAGTCCACCCAAGATTTTAGGTAGCTGGGGACTCTGTCCCATCAGTTGAGGATATAATCAAAATTGACAACATCTGATAAAGAAGTTATATACTTAACATAATGTTCCATCTGATTTGCCATTTTCATTCTTCCTCAGCTCTCCACTCACCATCCCCCATCCTTTGCAAACTTCTGGAAGAATGAGTCATTAGGGGACATCACTATCCTTTGTACTGAGCTCCAGATATAGTCTTTTTATGTATTGACTGCATACAAATTTTCACCCTCTTTATCTATGCATAGTTAATATTTCCTTTCTGGCAAAAATCAGTAAACAAGATCTGAGATAACATAGGGTTGGTGCATTATGGGTAAGAAGAAGCTTGAGAGTTCTTGGCTGCCACGAGCTTTAGCAATGGCCGAGTCAGATCCGAGAGATTGGATCTGAACCCATCAGATGAGGAAGATTGAAAATGGACAACACAGATGGAATGTTATGGTAATAGGCTCTTAGGTTGGTACTAGGATATCGGCCCTAGGGCCTATACAAGCCCAGCCATAACAATTCCCTGGATGTTTCTTCCCACAATATTTACTTCTCTGGACCCCTGTCTAGCAGGGCGACTGACACGATCCCCGGGGTGAATTTCCTATCTCCCATCCAATTATCAAGGTTCCTTTTGAAGAGGGCCAATGAGGCGCTCTGCTTGACATGTATGGGCAGTCTATTCCAGAGTATGGGGAGTCTCTGGGTCAGGAATCTATCCCTCCAGCATGTTTTGTTCATTGTGATGACAAGGTTTAGATCCCTGGAGTGTGTGGCTCTGAGGGATTGGGATTTCTTTAAGTGGAGCATGTCCAACAGCTCAGGGTTTGACATGGCCTTCTATGTTAAGCAGAGATCGCCTCTGAGTAGGCGATATGCCACAGAGTGTAGATGGAGTTTTTTTTAGACGGCCAGCATATGGCATCTGCTTTAGGTCTGTGATTCTTTTAGTGAGATATTTCTGTGGCCTTTCCAGCTGTTGTAGATGTCTTGTGAGGTACATACCAAATGGGGCATTATACTCTATAATGGGTCTAATGAGGGATGAGTACAGTGGGACAATGACGCCCTTTTTTCTGGATGAAAAGCCCTTAGTGATGAGGTGTGCCACATAGAAGGCTATCCTGACTGTTGTGGCGATGTGGTTATCGAAAGTGAGACCACTGTCCACCTGTGTCCCTAAGTCTCTCATCACACTTTCGATGTTTAGTGTACTGCCACCTATGTGGTAATTCATGGGTACATGTTTTTTTCCAAAGAGGATAACTATACATTTCTTGGCATTAAGCTTGAGCCCATGGCTCTGGCACCAGGCATCTGTTTCTGTAAGGCCCTTTTGTAGAATATCCACATCATTTGTAATGGCTCCCAGTTTGCAGTCATCTGCGAACTTTGTTAGCCAGAGTCCCTAAGTGTTGGCCTGTACTTCAGAGAAGTAGATGCCAAACAAGAGTGGTCCCAGGACTGAACCCTGAGATACTCCACTTGTCACTTGCCTGGAGCTGGATTTGGAGTCGGCTACTTTTACAGTCTGGGTTCTGTCAGTAAGCCAGTTCTCAACCCATCGAGTGATGTAGGGATTTATGCCCAGCTTAGTAAGTTTATCTATGATTCCAGAGTGGGGAATGGTGTCGAAGGCCTTGACGAGGTCCAGATAGGCTGTGTGGACTGCCTTACCCTCGTCCACAGCTCTGGAGACTGATTCGTAGAAGTCAGTCAGATTCAGGAAACAAGATCAGCCCTTCACAAACCCAAACTGGGTGGGGTCCAGTGTTTGAAGGTTGCCAATGTCTTTGTTTATAAGTTCCATAATGTGTTCCATGCCCTTGCAGATCAGGCTTGTCAGACTGATGAGGCGGTAGTTCCCGGGATCCAAGGTGGATCCCCCCTTGTGGAGTGGGATAACTGTAGCTGTCCGCCACTCAGTGGGCACGAAGCCTGAGGTGAGGCTATGATTAAATATGACACTTAGGTGAGGTGCCAGTTCATTTTGTAGTTTATGTAGTATACAGCCTGGGATGTCATCTGGTCCCATGATTGCTATATTCTTAGCTTTGGAGAGTGCGGTTTCTACCTGTGTGGCTGTGATTACCGGAATTTGGCAATCTTTTGGTATTGAGATGGGCCCTTTAGGGAGTCAGAGGGGGGTGAAGTTGGCACTAAATCGATCTGCCAGGATATTGGCAATATCCTTGGGATCAGTATATTTAATGCTATGCTATTCTATTGTAGCTCAGAGCAGATCTGAGCATTGCCATTTAGATTCTTGACATAACTGTAGAATGCCTTGTGGTTGTCTTTGGACAGTACATAACTTCTGATTTTCGTTTGTCAAGTTTTATACTGCAAACTCACTGAAAGCAGTATTCTCAAGTAAGATTAGGGCAAAAGCTAGCTTCCCTCTCAGTATATGCTCAGCCAATCAGCTGTTACAGGAAGAGAGTGTGTGAATGACAGTCTAAAATATGTCCTATCAGTCACTGCATTTGTAGAAGTAGGAACATTTGACTTTTGAAATGGAGGCAAATTTGCTAAAATGTCTCACCCTTGCAGATTCTTTGCTGATAGACTTGGGTAAGGCTGCATCAGTAAAGGTATCTGCTCTGAATAATTTATGCATCACAGGCTGTTGGTGTGTGTGTGTGTGTGTGTGTGTGTGTGTGTGTGTGTGTGTGTGTGTGTGTGTGTGTGTGTGTGTGTGTGTTTGCAATGCGTATAGTTGGGAAATGTTAGATGTGCTTTCATCAGATTCTGAAAGTGAAATTCAGCCCTTATCAGTGTGTTGATGTAATACTGTCACTTGACATGTCTGTGTTTTCTGTGTTACTGTTACAATTAATAGTGTGGTCTGTTTTTTTTCTTACTATAAAGTATTGTGCTTGCTTAAACTACTTCCACTCTTTGAAATGAAATTGTTCTTGTAATGCATTTTCAGCTTATTTACACATCCATGTCTGTATTTTAGGGATTTTTACACCAACATCACAGATAATCTCAAGATTGTCATTGTTCAGCGTAGGACCAACAGATCGAGACTGTCTATCAACATGCTAAATTAGTGAGACAGAAAGATATTAACTTCCCTTTGTTAGCTGCATAGCTTTCCAGTTTGTGTGCACTGCTTCTTGCTGATAATGCAGCCCTTGTCCTCAAGTGATGAGCACGTTTTTTAAATCATTAGACTGACATTATTTATGGGAACGAAGGGCAGCTGGAATGTGTTATCATCCCATCATGAGTGAATTTTCCTTTAATGTGTGATAGAAATTAGACTTCCCTTTTAAACAAATGCCCTCTAATTAGGAAAAATTGTTCTTTCATGGCATCATTAGTCAGAATCTAAGATATCAGCGACAGAAAACAAAGCTGATGAAACCTAATTACTACAGAATGTTAATAATTGGCACCCGGTGGCTAATGCTGAGAGCAGCGGACATGCTCAGTTAGTGCGAGACAGCATTAACCTCCTGCTGGGGGGTTACAGACATAAAGTGCTGTAGAACGTTGCATACTCTGCACCCCGCCCCCACAGCCCTGCCCCAGCAAAATGAGTCACAGTTGATTTTTATAGGGTAAGACAGGATTGTTGCTAGGCTTGGAGGTTCAGGAATGGCAAACACTTGAATACAAAAGATTTAGATCCTGATCGCCTTGTAATGGGTATGTTTGTTATGTGAATACCAAAAAGCTCATTTAGTCCGTCACTAATTTATTTTGAATGTTTAGGTCACAAAAACGTATGTCTATATATGTTTCCTTTTCAAATGGATCCCGTGGAAAAATGTTGTGACATTATTTTTATCTGCTGAACTACTATTCTTGTGGGACTTATTAAAGCTTTTTAAAGAAATATCCTAAATTTGTTGAGCTGTGTGTTTTCCAGTGTTTATGTAGAAATTCTCTGTCCATAAGAATTGCTTTTGATGGTGGAAGACAAAGCAGAGCCCATGTTTACTAAGGATGCAGAGCGCAGTCATCAGGAATGGGCCAAGTTTTGAATCCAGGACCTTTCAACTGTCCAGATTTTTGCAGAATGCCAGATTTGTGGCTTATATTTTCAGACTATTCCTCATAAAATTTGTGTTTTTCTGTCAATTCACTGGAATGATCTGAGGACAGAAATCACTAAATGATGACATACATTTGAGTTTCAGACTTCAAATCCTTCATAAAATGTATGCTAAAGCAACTAGTTATTTTGGCAACTTTCTAGGATTATAAGAGCAACGTTTAAAATATGTCCCCATTTTTAGGCCTTTGTTCTCCCATTTTGTTGGGCTTTGTCCAGATTTCTTGCACTAAGAGGTTAAGAGGTATGCGTAGTGTTGACTTGTTACTTTGTCACATGCTGAAACATGCAGGTTTGCCCCCTTTTCTGCTAAATCTATCTGTATGTTGGTAATTTGTGTCTAGATTGCAGTTTATCAATAGAGTAAGCTGTTTTTTTCCACCTGAGATTATGATAATATTGTATCATTAAAGGTTTAACTGGCCAGCCTTAAGTCCTGCCCCTTCCCATTAAACCGTGGCTATTCTTAAATTGCTAGATGCAGGTGACTTTGTTTGGATTGTGGTGTGCTGACAGGCTAGCCAGTTGTAAGTATATCAGGGTAGGAGTATCAGAGAGTTTAATACAGCAAGCAGTTACTGATCTTAAAGCAGTAAACAGTACAGCATAACAAAACATACATCAGAGTAATACTAACCATCCTTGGTGCTGCATACCAATAGGAACCTCAAAACATTTTACTATAAGACATTTTAAAATAAATAATTTAATTTGTGTGCCTCATTTTGTAGCCTTGGGTTTAAGTACCTCAGTCTGTGTAACTGTAAGTATGTCACTTAATCAGCCAATACTTCAGTTTTCCCTGGCAGGGCAGTTTTACATTAATGTGCTTTGCTGGTTAAGAAATGAATTAAATTAAAAAAAAAATACACTAGTCAAATGACATTAACTTTGACTCTTGTTTTGTTGTGCTAAAAGCCTATACCTATGGCCTATACCTTGGGAATAGGTGAACTGGGCAGTCACCTAGGGTGCCATCCTTGCCATTTTGGCAGGAGCATTCTTTCCCTGTTTGTTTTTTAGAGCAATGCTTCTTTGCCCCCCCCCCAAAAAAAAAGCTAAATAAATAAATAATGGGCCTCAGCAGAAGAATGAAATGCATCGGGAGCATTGGGCGATTGGGGGAGGGTACACAACTCCACTTAAAATATCAATCATGTTCTAAAACATTGCAAGGTGATGGGAGTAAAGACCTCGCAACATTCAAATGTAGGTGTGAAGGCCCCTTTGAAGGAAACTTTTTTTTTCTTTATATGTATATATGTATATATGTGTATATATATATATATATATATATATATATATATATATTTATATATATCTACCTACATTTGTGAAATTGTGGAAATTCTGCTGAAACAGAGACATAGTATTTTAATTTTAAAGAATGGCATGTTGAGTTAGTGTTAATACTGTGTTAAAATAAGGTTGGCAGTGATCAGCCACATTCTTTTTGCCAATGTTGTTGGCAGATCGTAAGAGGGGAGTTGGCAGATTGTAAGAGGGGAGTGGTGATGAGGTGTTTTTACATTATTGCTGGCAGGGGTCAACCAGATATTTTGGACAATATTTCTCTGGGTTTATGATTTATGTGGAACAACTTGGGTTGACATACTTTAATGTGTGCTACCTTCATACTTCTCAACTGTCCAGACTTTTGCCTCATATTTTTGGCCTGTTCCTCATGAAATTTGTGCTTTTCTGTCTGATCATTAGATAATGACATACATTTGAGTTTCAGACTTCATATTCTTCAGAAATGCATGCTAACACCAATCCTGTTATTTTTGGCAACTTTCAAAGAGCAGTCTTTAAAATGTGTCCCAATTTTTGGTCCTTTGTCTCCCTCATTATTTTAGTTTTTTTCCAGATTTCTTATACTAAGAGGTGGAGAGCTATGGCTAACTTGTTTGTGTGGACTGAATATTGCATAGCCATCAGACATAGCTCTCAATGAATCAGGGGCAAATCTCATAGGTTCATAGGAGGTTATTAGGCTAGCAGCCCTAGAGCTTTTATAAGCCTATCCATGTTAATCCTGGGTTACCTCAATTGACCTTGGTTAGATGGACATACTTTACAGATCAGCACCGACTACCCCTCTCCATAAGGGACATAGGTGCCAGCCCTGGGGTGAATTTGTGGTCACCTATTCATTTGGGCAGGTTGCACTTGAATAGGGTCATTAAGGAGCTCTGATTTACATGAATTGGAAGTTTATTCCAGAGCAGTGGCAATTTCTCGGAGACATACCTGTCTGTACAGCATGTTCAGTTAATGTCACTGACAAGATTGAGATCCCTAGAGTGAGTGTGTCTGGTGCTATTTGATTTGCAGATGTACATCATTTCCATCAGGTCAGGGTCAGAGACTGCCCTGTTGGCCAGGCACAAGTCGCCTCTCAGTAGCCTATATGATACAGAGTACAGTGAGAGGGCTTTCAGTATATCCACTTAGGTCTTGGTTTTGAGGCTCTGTATCTTTTTAGTGAGAAATCTCTGTGGTCTCTCTAGTTGCTGTAGGTGTTTGTGAGATGCATGCAGAAGGGAGCATTGTACTCTATTAATGGTCTGATTAGGGTTGAATAAAATGGGGTTGTAACGTCCTGAGACCTGGATGCAATGCCTTTACTTATGAGATGCGCAATATAGACAGCTTTCCTTACCACCGTGGAAACCTGGAGGTCAAAGTTCAGATTGCTGTTGACCTGTGTTCCCAGATCTCACACCACTGGGTTTGAACTTAGAAGGGTGCTGTCAGTATTGTAATTAGTGGGGAATTCCACTTTGCCAAATGGGATAATAGTGCACTTTTTTTGTGTTTAGTTTTTGACTGTGGCATTGACATCAGTCATTTGTTTGTGATAGCCCTCCTGTAATATGTTAACATCAGTGAGGGACTCTATGATTGCACCTAGTGAATCAGTGAACTTAGTAAGCCAAAAGCCGTCTACTTTAGCCTGGACTTCCAAGAAATAGATTCCAAATAGTAAAGGGCCCAGTACAGATCCTTGTGGTACACCACTGGTGACTGGTCTACTGGTAGAGGTGGAGTCATCAACTTTGACAGTATGTGTTCTGTTGGTGAGCCAGCTGGTGTCAAGTATGCTTTGGGGTATGGATGGTGGGAATAGGGGGGTGAAGTTTGCACCAAATTAGTCAACTAGCAGGGTGTCAATTCCTCCGATATAGTGTGAGTGGTACCATCTGCTACCAATTTGGCACATAGCTGGCACTCCCTTTTAGATTTCGGATGTAGATAAAGAATGTCTTATGATTGTTCTTGGCTAGGGATGATATGTTAGCTTCATTATTAGCTTTAGAGGATTTACAATACTTCTGATTTACTTGTTTAGTTTGTGGAGGGAATTCTTCCTCTGCAGAGGCAGTTGCCTCCTGTTCTTGAACATCAGTTTGTTTCTTTTGTTATACAATCTGTTTATACTAAGTGTCCACCAAGGTGGCTTGTTTTTTTGGGAGGGCCTGGTTTTAATCCGGTCAGATACAGCCGAGTCTATTCAATTGCTAAGATGATTATACAGAGTATTTGTGTACATCTTTGCCCAGGAATTATTACTGCCTGTGATTGTAGGGGGTATAAAAGTTTTTATACCATCACTTAGTAGGCTGTAGTTTACTTTGGAGTAGTTCCTTAGTTTTTTTGCTCTTTTTGGTGTGTGGAATCCAATAGTTCAAAATAGACTGATTTATGGTCTGACCTTACCAGGGAGGGCATCACACAGAGGGCATTGCAGTGACCCTATGTTGGTGAGTACTGTGTCAAGGACATTAGAGCTCCTTGTTAGGGTACATACTATATGTTCCAGAGCATTTGCATTGGCAAAGTCCAGGAGCTTCTGGGGGAGCATGTTTGAGGTTGTGTATGTTGCCCAGTCGATGGAGGGATAAATGAAATCTCCCATGACTAAGGTGTTGGGCTGTATGGAGAGTGACTCCATTAAGTCCAGGTAGGCATTGTGCTTTTCTTGGTAAATGGAGGAGGCTCTATAGCTAACAGTTAATGTGGTAGGGTGTTTTGCTGATAGCTAATTGGGCATGGAGTAGTTCCAGAGACTTGTAGACTTGTACTGTGTGACCAATCTGGAGGTGTACTTGGCTTTAATGAAGATGGATACACCTCCACCTTTGTTTTTTTCAAGCTCATTATGAGGTCTGAATATGTGGAAGGCATTGTAGCCTTGCACAGCTGCGGTGCTCTCTGTGGCCTTGAACCATGTTTTAGTGACTGCACAGACATCAGCATCTTCCAAAATGAGGAGTGCTTCCAGGGAATGCAGTTTCATGTTTAGACTCATAGCATTAATCAGTAGAACCTTGGGTTTGTCAGGATTGGATTTTGCAATGTCGGAAGTTTTGTCATTTTTAACATTGCCTAAAAAAGACACTGGGGTGGAGGCAAGCACCTTAGCCAGTATCCAAAAGCCTAGGGGAGACAGGTGCAGACCATCTCTGGTAAAGCAGCATGGCCTGTCAGCCATGTCTTCCCAGGCTGACAAATACTGCATCCCCATGGAAAGACACCAGAAGCTAAGCCAATTGTTGAAGTCAATCATTTTTTTGTTTATATTGTAACATCATCCTGGGTGAAGGTAGAATGCTGCTTAGAGCTAAGGTCATACCTGCTTGGGACACGCAATCTGAGAGCTCAGTCATGTCTCTCTTCATAAAGTCCAGAGAGGTATGTCTCAAGTCATTCACCCCAACATGGACCATGACAGAGTCGTAACGGTACTTTTTGTTGAGTGACTTGAGTACATACATGATCTGACAGATCCCTGGCACCCAATAGGCAGCTGACCATGACCATTTGCTTGTCGAGCCTGGTGGTGGGACATCTGTGTGTCTCACTATGGAATCTGCTATGACCAAGACATTAGGTTTTGAGGTGTTTTGCCTTGGGGGCTTATTTGATGAGACACTAATATGTCTGTTATGTGCAGTGGTTTCTATACATGTTGAGGTGTGTGCAGATAATTTGTGCTTGGGAGGTCTCTGATCTTTTGGCAGACTTCCAGTGAGTACCTCCGAGTATGTGGGTTTATGTGTTGTGTCCTGAACTTGTGTAAGAGGAGGTTTGTGTGAGCTGGCAACCTATTTGATGTCTTGTTTTTTGTTACATGAGAGGATTGTTTCCAAATTGGTAGTGTAATTACATCTCTCATATAAGGTATTTGTTTCAGGACTAAGTGCTTGTCAGTATACATGAGGCAGTTACTAGATTGCATCAGGATGCCAAAGTCAATAAGGCTGGCTGGAGAAATGGTGGGAAAGTGACCATCCAGAATGGCAGGTTTATACTGTAGTACAGTTGGGGAGTGGGTAAGTTAGATCAGTTTATGATGTAGGGATAACAGAGGGGCTTATTCTGTTGATTGTTTTGGATGAAGAGCTGTGGCGATGATGCTCAGTGTGCAATTGAGTTGCCTGCAGAGCAATAGGGGACTTGTGAGGGTTCTACTGACAGATATCTAGGGAAAATTTAAGTTTCCAGGCATTTGGATCTGTACAGCTCAGTGCTAACCCCCATTGTGTGATGTGCAGCTACGCACCAATGCGAGGCTTAAATACAGGTGAAATTCAATAATTTTAAGACAAACTACCATTGGGAAAGCCTCAAACTGAGCCTTTCTCCAACAATCCCCAACTCAGATGGAACCTGAGCTACACACTTCTGCCTCAAGGGTGCAAGGGGAGCCTCTTAATGTAAGATGGCTGGTTTAGAGCACAGTGATACCAAACCGTCTAATTCTAGCCTATGCTATATAAGGCAGTAGGACAGAATTTCAAAGTGCAGAATAAAATGCAGACACAACCAGCAAAAATGAAACAGCAATTCAAATAAATGTAGTTAAAGTGCAGTACAGGCTTTAAATATTCTTATTTTTCAGTTCTTTGCAGTGGATGCCTTGGATTTCAGTTCAGATGCACTCCCGATCTCTGGCTAAAGTCACCAAACTCTGAGCATCTCCAGTTAACTGAGAGCAAACCCTTGCAATCATGAGGCTTACATACAGCAGATGAAATTCAGCAGTTTTAAGACAAACTACTAATGGGAAAGCCCCAAACTGAGCATTTCTGTAGCAATCCCCAGCATAGATGGAAATTGAGCTACACATGGGTTCAGGGAGGCCCTCTTAATGTAAGATGGGTGGTTTAGATCACAGTGATAACCAAACAGTCTAGATTCAGCAAGTCTGAATCTAGTCTATGCTATATAAGATAGTAGTACAGAATTTCAAAGTGTAGAAAAAATGCAGACACAATAAGCAAAAATGAAGCAGCAATTCAAATGAATACAGTTAACAAATTGCAATTCAGGCTTTCAATATGCTTATTTTTCAGTTGATTGCAGTGGATGCCTTGGATTTCAGTTCAGATACACTCCAGATCTCTGGCTAAAGTCACCAAACTCAGCTCGGGTTAACTTAGAGGAAAGAAATCCATTGAAATTCCCAGACTGGGACTCAAACCCAGGCTGTGGTGGTGAGATCACCAACTCCTAACCACTAGACCACCAGGAATCCCCACACAAATTAGTCCTGACCTAATTGCCATTGTGGGACATTCCAAGCCCAGCCAATTACACCATGTGAGAATCAAACCCTGCATCTTGTGCCTGTAAGGTGAACACCTTAACCACTATGCCATTTTCCCATGATTAAATATTATGCTGACTGTCTGCAGACTCTTTCAAGCCTAGTCAATAACCAGAGGCTAGAATCAAACCCTGTACCTTGTATTTGTGATTAAAGACCTTAACCCTTATGCCAACCTCTTCCTTAAAGGGGTAAATCAAACCTTGTGCTTTGTGTCTGTAAGATAAATACCTTAACCATTATGCCAGCCCCCAACTCCATGAAGGTTACTCATCTGTCCAGCAATGGAACTGCATTTTAGGCTCCTAAGAAAATACTATGCTAACTACCTTTGTGGGCCATTTTAGTGACACCTGCCTGTGTTGGTTTTTTGGCCATTTTAAGCCTAGCCAATTAACTTTTCAAATGTGAGAATCAAACTGTGTACCTTGTGTTTGTGAAGTCACACCTTAACCAGTATACCAACACCACAACCTCAATTAGTATCAAGCTAACTATCCTTGTGAACCATTCCAAGCCCAGCCAATTATCACATATGGGGATCAAACCCTGCACACCTAGTGTCTATAAACCACTGTGCCAATTTCCCTCTACAGAACTGGGGACAAATTCAAAAATAATCAGGGACACTTTTAAAATATTAGTTCTATTAACTTGTGACATTGATAGTATAAAACAATGTAAATTAATATAAATAATTTGAAGTAAAAGAAGTTTGACTGTAGTTATTTTTATTTATTAAGCAAAAGCACTCTCTGACTGTAATTATTGTCATTATGTATTATGTGTAATTCACCACATTTTCTTCAAACGTCGCCATTTTAGGAGGAATTGAGAGGGACAGAGCTAAAATCTGAGTCAAAATCAGGGACAGTGGAAAGATATGCCATCAGTCGTCTTAATTATAACTGGTGGATAGAGGTTGGGGATTTTGGATAAAATTAACTGACCCTGTTGTCAGTTGCTCATTTTAAACCATCTCTTTCTGCCTCAGCAGGACTAGTGTGCATTTGTGAAACGTAAGAAATGGGTGGTGCATTAGTGCAGCAGTTAACGTTGTTGCCTCGCAGAAAGAGGTTCTCCGGTTCGATTCTCGGCTGGGATGCCTTCTGTGTGGAGTCTGCATGTCCTCCCTGCATTCATGTGGGTTTCCTCCAGGTTCTCCAGTTTCCTCCCACATTCCAAAGACATGCGTCTGGAGCGTTTCTCCCCAAGCCTCCACTGAAAATAGGCTCTGCCCTAGTCGGACTTCCCAGACAACAAATGTTAATAAAGAAGAAATGTTATGAATAGACAGATAAGACATAATGGCTGTGGCTGTTTTCTTTGGACATAAATAAATGCCTCCTGCTGTTTACTTATTATTCTGGTTTTGTAGGACTCGTGATTATGTGAAGCAATGTGCAATATTTTAATATGGGGCAATTGTTTGGAATAAAAGTGAAATAAATGGTCGTCCTCTTTTAACACGATCTTAAGTCTGAATTGTATGTAGAAGTGGCTACGGCTGCTTGGTGCTGACTGTCTGGATGAAAGTAGCTAACCCTGTTGTCACTTGCTCAGTTTAACACTCATCCCTCAAAAAATAAGTGATAAGTGTATCACAGAATACCCAGACATTCAGAACTTCTGCGAATTGGGGGCCTCCACACTCCAAAGCCGTGTAAGTGGAGTTTGGCATGTGCTTAGTAATCTCCTCTGCCATGAACCCCACCTAGTTTAAAACAAACCCAACTCATAAGTGTACACAGGAGGCCTCTGTACTTGTGTGGGGGCTGGAATGTTGTCATTATTTGATTTACATTCTTCCCAAACAGCCTTGTGTTAGGCTGGGGACAGTGCGATCCTTATTTCTTTAATTTTCCTCAAAACTTCAGAGAGGTGCACGGAGAGTCACTATAGTTTGTATAGAGCAGTGTAGTGTCTCTAGAAGTAACAAGTTGTAAATATTACGGTCATATTTATTTATTTTTTTTTTTCCTCACATTCAAACAAATCAAACATCTGGTGCATGTGCAGGTATATATATGTAAAAGTATACCAGTTCTAAGCTAATACTAGCGTGTGTGTGTGTGTGTGGGGGGGGGGGCGGTTAGCTGTCACAGCACCACATTTAAAAGTATACCAATTCTGAGCTAACACTACAGTGTGTATGTGTGCGTGTGGGGGGGGGGGTAGCTGTCACACCATCACATGTAAAAGTATACCAATTCGGAGCTAACACTACAGTGTGTGTGTGCGCGGGGGGGGGGGGCTAGCTGTCACAGCACGACATGTAACTGTATACGAATTCTGAGCTAACACTAGTGTGTGTGTTGGAGGGTTAACTGTCACAGCACCAAATGTAAAAGTATACCACTTGTGAGCTAACACTACAGTGTGCGTGTGTGTGTGGGGGGGGTGGTTAGCTGTCACAGCACCACATTTAAAAGTATACCAATTCTGAGCTA